>NC_090931.1:1123213075-1123516105 GCF_040938575.1 Ambystoma mexicanum
TCCATTTGTGGACCAAATGAAGAAGAACTAAGCCACATTTGTCTCTGTGCAATCCGTGAAAATATTACTTGAGAATTAGGAAACATGTCCATGACCTTCCCAAGTCCTTCTTTCATAGAAAATTGCAAATAAATTCCAGACACATGTCCTAAACTGTTCCCTCCACAATGAATTACAATTATGTCTGGATGTTGCTCTGTCTCCAAACTAGCACAAAGACGTAGCAAGTCCAACCACTTAATTCCACGTACTCCATGCCAGTGTACTTCCACATGTGGAAATCCAAGATCTACAGCTACTCCACAGCTTTCTACATGCACCTTCAACCAATGTATCCATGAATATCCCAAAATCCAAACAATCTGTTTTCTGGAACACACAGCCATAGCTACCTGTTGTTCTCTCAGCAAAAAGAGTATCTGAGAAACTCTCTCCTGGCACAACACACCCACTAAACTTTCCTGACCAATCCCTTTCAGTGCTCATTCTCATGTGCATGACTTCTGAACCCAAAAATCCCCGGATGTAACACCCGATGTCTGCGAACTACCGCCATGTCCGCGGACAAATCGTAACATGAACAGCCCTTCTACCATTTCCACTTCACTTTCTGTGCCATTCCCTCTTTGGATGTAGCTAAGAAGTCACATGACTATCCACCAATCACATTCAAGACCTCTACATCTAACTGCATCATCATAGATCAGCACTGCAAATGTACTGTGAATCTCTCTCTGAGTACAAGTGTCATATCATTGGCAAGCACCATCTACAAGAAATACTGTACAAGATCTCTACTTGCAGCTCCATGCATATTAAAATGCATGAACACAAACTACAGGTATGCATATTTTCTGTACAATACATAAACACATTTTCAAACTGACTTAATATTTTTGTTTTATTTCTTTATTTATTCAATTACTTTAATTTAAGCATGACATTGAGACACTATTACCTGGAAGAGCTTAGTTACAGAAATAGTGCTATTCAGTGGTACATTATGAATTTCACAAACATAGTAAAGATATTTTGTTTGCTAAAGTTAGTCATTACAATACAATTTGTTCATTAAGAACACATCATGTGTATTGAACTTGTGCGACATATCTTATGTAAAGAAGATAGTTTTAATGGTTTCGAGGAAGGAGCTGAGGATTTCAATTAAAAAAATCAATGTCTAAATTAAAAACAGTGCTATATACAAACAAAATTACTAATTTGCTTCTTTTACAATTGCAGTGAAGACCATTCTCCTGAAAAAAAGCAACCGAATTTGAGGAACAAAGAAGAACTAAGAATGAACCTGTTCATTTAAAAAAAAAAAAGTAAGTATAATATCACAATAATATTTGTATTATTACTAAAACACACTGTAAAGTTAATTCATGCTATTTATGTGCCTAAAATAGAGATTGTGCACCATTCTGTCAAAAAATCCCTGTGTCTTAAACAGCGATTTACAGACAGAATGGCCCACAAATTCCTATTTTTGGAAACACAAATTAACCAACTGAACCGCTACAATATGGATATTATAGAACAAACAACTGTTTTAATTGTATACATTAGATTTACTATTTGTACTTCTCCACACCACTAGCTTACTTTTTTCTGTCATCTGAACCCCAGTTTAGTAGCATATAAATTCAAGAATACCCATCCCTACTAGTTGTAGTTCCCAATGCACAATCACACACCATTACATACATCTTTATCATATTACTCAAACACTCATGCACACAGCACATATACATTGCAGAACACCCCAACCCATACCTTCTTTAATTTCTTCAACAGACCCTAAAGAATGCCTACCAAAAGTGAAGTCTGTAGAAAGCAACGCAGAAGTAGAGCAAATGAAAATAAAAGTGTCCAACATAAGCTTCCATATCTAGCGGAATTTGTAAAAGAAGTTGAAACAAAACAGCTAATACAGTCATTTAGTGAAACAAAAGAAGTTTCAAGTGGAAAAACGTTGCCTCCTCTATCAAAATGTAAAACAAACCAGAAAACTGCTTCTATAAATCTTGATGAAGTTCAAAGTAAGCATACCAAGAAAAGTATTTTAGCCAAAATGTTCCATCATAGAATCCTTCAAAATTTTATAAAAACAGGAGAGAAACAAGGTTCAACTCTTAAAACCTATCGTAGGAAATTAATCTTATAAACGTTGATAGACAGTGCAATTCTTCTCAAAAGAAAGTTATTTATTTTAGTGTTAAACAAAATGAACCCACTAACAAAACTAATAACTAAATTACAAAAAAGACTTCTCAATAAATGAAATGTCAACAGAAAGAACTTCTTAAGTATATGCAGAGGTGAATGGAATCACACTACGAGCACAGAACCATACTTTAATGAAGAAGCGTACAAACACAAGCAAACAAATACAATTGCCATACATAGCAGTGGTCGAGGTTATGAAAAAGTGAATAATACCATAATGGAACAAGAAGTACTCCTTACAAAAATATGCCCTGAAAACTTAGAATTACCCCTCCATTCAACTGAATCAGAACATCTAGTGTACAAATGGCCATGCACGTCAATGTGTAACATTCCCAAACAATTTTTCAAGTCTTTACGCCAATTCCTCAATCAATATGTAAAAAGCAAAGACAAAATCAAAATTAAACTACTGCAAAATATGGATACCTGTCCGGTGCGCAAGTACACAGGACTACAAGGACATTCATTGGCCTGCATTACAGGACCTACTTGTAAAACCACCTTCCATGATATCAAAAGTATATCAACACATCATTCAACTATAAGAAATCTAGTCTATAAACTGTACTATGCTAAAAGTCCTACTTTAGCACTAGCAAATTTAAATAACATTCTTCTACATGGTACAGCAAAAGACCTACTTGAAGAAATTGACTATATTCAGAAAAAATATTTTGGAAGTGAAAGCCACTTACAGAATGAAATAGCTTTAAACCAAATTAGCAACAATTCTACATATGGCAACCTTTTACAAAACACATACAAAAAAGAAATAATACAATTTAAAAGTACATCAGCTGAAGTAACAAACAATGTGTGTGTATGTTGCCGCAGAACTTTTTATAAAAGTAACACAAAAACTGTAAACCTATCATACAAAATAGAAGACAATGAAGCTACTAAATGGTTTGAATTAGCTCTCTACCTTGTAGCAGAAAACAAATGCGAAATAACTGACCCCTTAATACTTTGCAGTTACTGCACTACAAAACTAGACAACAACCAAACTCCTTCACGTGCTATCACAAATAATTTGGAATTATACCCACTACCAAAACCCCTACAACAACTTAATGTATATGAGAGCATCATAATTCAAACAGTGCACCCATTTCAAGCAATAATACGCCTTCAACCAAAAACAGCAAAATTACCTCCCTCTGAATTGGTAAAAGGCATTTGTGGAAAAGTAGTTTATTTACCATTAGATCTAAAAGAAAATGTGCATACTCTAGGTAGGAGTGCAACGTCCAATGCAGCAATCTTTAGTTATCTTAGTAAATGGAGTACCTACAAAAGACAAAAAAATATGGCAACAGCTGGTAGATTTACATAAAGTTAGACAAGCCTTGCAATATCTTAAAGAGAATAATGAATATTACAAAGAAATTAATATTGAAGAAAATTTGAAGGATACAACTGAAATAATTCAAGAAATACAAGAAACTGGTCAATTTCAGCTCCTAGATCCTGCTACAGTATCAAATACTTTAGACCATTATACAATTCATCCTTTGCACTCTAATGACACCATAGAAGATGCACTGGAAACGTACCAAATGCATCAAACAAAAGGATCACCAATCAGCATATGGGAAAAAAGTATAGAAGCACGTGCTTTTCCTCTACTCTTTCCTACTGGCAAAGGAGGAAGGTACGATGATAGACCTATTCAAATATCAGCATCAAAATACCGCTCATTATGGATGTATTCTGAAGATCCCAGATTTAGACAAAATGTGGAATACATATTCCACCTACTCTTTGAAAGTGAACTAGCAACTTTATGTTACGGAGTTGCACACATATTAAAATCAGGATCACACTTTCAAAATATGACAGCTACACAATTATTACAAAAAGTGCAACAAAAGGATGAGGTTTTACAATCAAATATTACAAATCTATTAGCAAATATGCGTGGTACTAAAGAGTACTGGTTTCAACGTCATGTTGATGTACTTTGTATGATCAGAAACGTTGGCCCACCCACTTGGTTTGTTACATTAAGTTGTGCAGAATATGCATGGGAAGATTTAAATGATTTCCTACGCATATCAAACAAAAACAAAACAAACATAGATATACTAACACCTGGAGAACTTTGTTCTTTGGATCCTGTTAATGTTTCAAGATATTTTCACCATCGCTTCATTGCTATGCTACATTTTATTTGTAATAAAACTGTTTCTCCCCTTGGAGAAGTGCAACACTTCTTTTGGAGAAAAGAATACCAAGCCAGAGGAGCACAACATATAAACATGCTTTTATGGATTAAAGATGCTCCTAAATTTAGTCAAGACAGTGATGCCACTGTTTTACAGTTTATTGAAAAATATGTCACTTGTGAAATTGCATCAGAATCCGTAAATAGTGATTTTCATGTACAAATTTTACAATTTCAAAGACACAAATGTGGAAAATATTGTCGTCGCAAATACAAAAACAAAGGGAAATACTACACCAAATGCCGATTTGGTTTCCCTAGACCAGTTACAAATACAGGTCAAGTGAACAACCTCATGTCTTCAGTTAGACATACGGCTTCATCACGACCTCGGCGGTAACCCTTAAATCCGGCGGTAGCGCTATTACCGCCGGATTTAAGGGTCCGCCAATTCAGAGCCTCAGCGGATTTCAACCCAGCTCTGAGCTGGTGTGAAATCCGCTGAGAATTCGTGCTCATACCGCCGGCGGGAAATCCGCCGGCGGTATGAGCGCGAAATTTCCCCATTGAGCCCAATGGGGAATGGGGCATTCCCGAATGGGCTCAATGGGCAATGGGGACTTCCAAGTCCGCCCAACTCGTGATCCCGCACTATTAGCGCCGGGGGCTATGGCGGTCGCGCTAATAGCCCCCGCGCTAATACCGCTGGCGTTACCGCCGAGATCATGATGAGGCCCATAGTGTTAAAGGTAAATCGCCTAAAAATACATTTTACATAAAAAGAAAAGAAGAAGAAAAATATATCAATGATTATAATGCAATCATTGCCCACTTATGGAATGCAAACATAGATGTGCAGTACATTGCAGACAATTCTACTGCAGTTGCACGATATGTCACAGCATATTAACCAAAGCAGAAAAGACAGAGCTCCAAGACCTCTGGAATGACCTGTCATCAGATAAAACAGTGTCTCAGAAATTATACAGCTTGGACATAAAAATGCTCTCCCATAGAGAATGTGGATCATATGAAGCAGCTGATCGTTTAACTGGTACTGCATTGTATGGTAAATCTGAAAATATAGTATGGCTAAGTCTTGGTCCAGCTAAATCTAGAAAAAGAGTTCTAAAATCATGCGAAGATATAGAAACAATAGCCAAACGTGATCCCAACAGCCAAGATATTTTAAAAAACAATTTATTGGACACATACTACCCAAACAGAAGTAATACTTTGGAAACCATGTGTCTATACCACATAGCCCAGAACTACACATACAAAAATAATATAAAACCTGATGAAAAAAAAGGGAAATACAGAGTGACAAACTGTGAAGGCAGCTTAGTTAAACTCACTAAACCAAATTTAATTAATCATATCAAATTGTCAATAAAGACTCCTCAACATAAAGAAGTATATTACATGTCCCTGCTACAACTCTTTAAACCATGGAGAAAAGAAGAAGAAATACTAGATAACTATGACTCATATGAAGATGCTTTCAAAGCAAATGAAAACACTATAACTGATTTAAACTTTACACAGTACAAAACAATGTTGCACAATGAACAGCAACACAAAGAGGAACTCCAGGCCCAACTAGATAAAGAAACCCCTGACAGTAGTCAACCTTCTGTAACAGGAAGCCAAGAACCACTGGTGGAACCACTAATAATAAATGAGGCAGAATTAGCTATGATAGAAGTAGAAAACACCATGTGTCAGTATGAATATACAGACAACTTAAGTATACTACAATCAAAACTAAACAATGAGCAGCGTAGCATTTATCAAGAAGTAACAAAACAAATTGCACAGGGTGTACAACATGAAAATGAAGAATGTTCCTGCCATAATTATAAACCTATACTACTGTATGTCAGTGGTGAAGCTGGTTCTGGCAAAACATTCCTAATCAAAATCATCAGTAAGTTCCTTCAACAAATGACAAATAAACTGTCAGCTGCTGTCACTGCCCCCACAGGATTAGCTGCCTACAACATAAGTGGTGTCACGTTACACCGATTACTACTATTGCCAGTAGAACACCAGAACAAATTAGACTATTACAAACTTTCTGCAGAAGCTGCAATGGAACTACGCAGAGTATTGAAACAAATGAAAATGCTACTAATAGATGAAGTGAGCATGGTCTCCAACCTAATGTTGGCTTTGATTCACCTCAGATTACAAGAAGTACTCAAAACAAACTATGAAGAGCTCTTTGCAGAAAAACACATTATTGATTTCGGAGATCTTCAATTGACACCAGTAAAAGGTGAGCCTATTTTTAAAACATTAGGACACAAACTCTGCCGTAAAACTGTTGGCAGCATTGGAAATGTCAACCTTTGGCAACATTTCCAATACAGAGAATTAACAGAAAACATACGGCAATCTGCAGATCTCACATATGCTAACATCTTAAAAAGTATCAGAGTTGGTATACTTTCTAAAGAAGCAGAAACAATATTGAAAACCCGGCACATTAATGAACTTTATGGCGATAATGAATGTGCTACAGATGTTATGGAACAATTAGCCCACAAAAATGTCAATTGTATGCCTTAATGCCAACTCTTGCAAGCTGTTTCAAATTCAATGAAATAATGTTAAGTAAAGAAATGCAACCAATAATGGAAATTAACGCCACAGACAAACTAGATGTACATGGTATGACACTACCTATGTGTGACCAAGCCACAACAAGACTAAATAATTTAGAAAAATCAATCTCAAACACAGCAGGCTTAGAAAAGATATTAAAATTATCCGTAAATTGCAGAGTAATGCTTAAATGTAACCTTGACGTGGACCAAGGACTAGTTAATGGAGCACTGGGTACAGTTGTTGGCTTTCAAACATATCCACGTGACAACAAAATTAAGTTTGTCAATATACTCTTTGACAAACTTTCAGAAGTAAAAAGGATAGGACGCTCAACAGCTCGATTCCTTCTCTTCAAAGACATGTATGTACGCAGAGAACAATTTTCTATAACTATTGCATATGCAGTCACGATTCATAAATCACAATGTCTTACCCTAGACAAAGCAATGATAGATATTGGTAACACAGTCTTTAAAGAAGGCATGAGCTACGTAGCACTAGCACGCTTACGTACACTTGACGGTCTATTTCTAATCAACTTTGATGCAAGTAAAATAAACGCTGATATTCCTTGCATTTTAGAATACAATAGACTTCGCTCACTATACACCCCCATCTAAACACATATTCTGTTCCACAAAAAGTAAAACATTATAAAAGAAAAATAAATCAAACAGAAATGCAACAGGATGTCACTGCAAATCCTCCAAAGAGAGTAAAAGAAAGTAATACTTCATCAAGTACCACAAGCAAAAAAGAATCAATTAGGGAAAGTAAACCAGTTACTTCTTCAAAGAAGGAAGACAAACTCCAAAAAAAGCAGTCAGATAAAGAACTAATATAGTTGGTGTAAGTTGCTATGCAAATGTAGCAATGAATATTCTATTTCAATTACCACCAATTGTTGACAACATTTACTTACACAGTACAGACCCATTGTGTATGCAAATGTTAGTACTTCACAGAAGTGCAGCAAATAATCCTGACAACACGTATAGTGTTATGGAATAAGACAACAATTTTACTACTGTGTTGGAATGGTGAAATTCACTATAAACTCACAGGAAGATCCACAAGAATTTCTAATGTACTTACTACAAGTACTGGAAAACAAAAACATACCTATAAATGAAATCTTCCAGATTTTATACATGTGGAAACATACATGCACTCTCTGCAACAATGTGACAGAAGAACAAATCCCCAATGAACGCTTTGTATATATATCAATACCTAATTGTGAATCCATTCCATTTAAGCAACTTGTACAAAATGCAAACCATGGTAGATTATGTTCTACCTGAACTGCAAGCTGACTGGATTCACACATGGTCAAATATCACTTGGTAAGAAAACCTTCACAACAATAGGTATAATCTACCACGCAGGAGCCACAACCAATTCAGGGCACTACACTGCATATATAAAAAAGAAATGTGGATGGTTTCAATGTAATGAAAGTACCATCACTCTAAAGCAGAGATTACCAGCAAATCTTACAAAAGCTTATTTAATGTTCTTAAAACCAAAATTTGACAACTAAACTGTACCTAAACCCTAAGTAAACTTGTAGTAAAAAAATATAAACTGTTAGAATATTCCAAAAGCTATCTAACTTCCCAAAGATTCTACAACTAATCAGATAAATGAATACCAGCAAATTAGAGCAAAAAATAGACAGTTAGAATATGCCAATTGGTATCGAACTGTCCCAAAATGTAACAATATCCAAACAGATAAATCAATACCACTAAAATATATAAAAAAATACGCAGTTAGAATACACCTACTGGTATCTAACTGCTCCAAAATTTTATAATATCCAAACAAATAAATAATATGTTACTGCTCCGAAAAAATGCAACAACCAAATGTATAAAGCATTAGCCAGAAGCAACAAGTGAACACTGAAAACAAACAAACAAATAAACTGTAGCATAACAGAAAAAGGTTTTTCTTTTAATCCAACATGGATTTTTTTTTTCTCCCACAGACCCAATGATTTTAGCAACAAACACAGAAACTGAGCAAATTGCACAGTACTCTGGTTTGTAATCTACTAAATATGAGGGTCCAAAAAAATAAAAATAATGTTGATTATACAATGTAATAAGTCATTACAAAATACTAGTACTAACATGCTATTTTCTTTTATCACAGAAATTAACAAGAAATACATGTACTCCAGTTACTAAACCAAACAGTAAGTATATTACACACTCTATGCCATGGCCACAACCATCGCAGCATATCACACCCATAATATCTTATAACTTTGTTCCTTATAAATTTGTTTTTGACCCAAAGTTATAAGCAACTATAAGTGTGATATGCTGCGGTGGTTGTGGCCAGGCATAGAGTGTTGGGTGCATGACCAAATGGTCATGCACCCAACACTCTATGCCTGGCCACAACCACCGCAGCATATCACACCCATAGAGTCAAACATTTGAACTATGGCCTATGGAAACTTTTAATGTCCGCGGACATTACCAGTGTTCTTAGAACACTTTCAACCTGCCAGTGAATAATACGGACAGCGTCTTCAGGACACCCCCTATGAACATTTCAGGACACTGCGAGAGTTCTTAGAACACTTTCAACTTGACAACGAACAATACGGACAGCGTCCTCAGAACACGCCCATTTGGTTTATTTGCGAACATTTCAGGACACCGCAAGTGTTCTTAGAACACATTCAATTTGCCATCAAACAATACGGGCAGTGTCTTAAGGATACCCCTTACGAACATTTCAGGACACCACAAGTGTTCTTAGAACACATTCAACTTGACAACGCACAATATGGACAGCGTCCTCAGTACACCCCCATTTTGTTTATTTGCGAACATTTCAGGACACCACGAGTGTTCTTAGAACACATTCAACTTGACAAAGAACAATACAGACAGCGTCCTCAGAACACCCCCATTTTGTTTATTTACGAACATTTTAGGACACTGCAAGTGTTCTTAGAACACATTCAACTTGACAAAGAACAATACGGACACCGTGTGTGTGCTTAGAACACTTTCAACTTGCCAGCGAACAATATGGACAGCGTCTTCAGTACACCCCCTACGAACATTTCAGGACAACGCGTGAGTTCATAGAACACACCCCCATTTTGTTTATTTGCAAACATTGCAGGACACCGCGAGAGTTCTTAGAACATTTTCAACTTGTCAACGAACAATACGGACAGCGTCTTCAGGACACCCCCTACAAACATTTCAGGACACCACGAGTGTTCTTAGAACACATTCAACTTACCATCGAACAATACAGACAGCATCCTCAGAACACCCCCATTTTGTTTATTTGTGAACATTTCAGGACACCACGAGTGTTCTTAGAACACATTCAACTTGACAAAGAAAAATACAGACAGCGTCCTCAGAACACCCCAATTTTGTTTATTTACGAACATTTTAGGACACCGCAAGTCTTCTTAAAACACATTCAACTTGACAAAGAACAATACGGTCACCGCGTGTGTTCTTAGAACACTTTCAACTTGCCAGCGAACAATACGGACAGCGTCTTCAGGACACCCCCTACGAACATTTCAATACAACGCGAGAGTTCTTAGAACACTTTCAACTTGACAACAAACAATACGGACAGCGTCCTCAGAACACCCCCATTTTGTTTATTTGCGAACATTTCAGGACACCGCCAGTGTTCTTAGAACACATTCAGCTTGCCACAGAACAATACGGACAGCGTCCTCAGAACACCCCCATTTTGTTTATTTGCGAACATTTCAGGACACCGCAAGTGTTCTTAGAACAGTTTCAGCTTGCTTGCGAACAAAACGGACACATATTGAGTCCTCAGAACACCCCCCATTCAGTTTATTTAGAACATTTCAGAAGACCCGTGATGTCCGCAGAGAAATCGAACACAAAAAGAACGTCTACCACATAAAAAAGCACAACATTTAACTTATCTCATACCCTCCCATCCTCCCCAAACACTCCTACACACCAACACACTCTACATATAAATACACATTTTGAACAAACTTTCACCGCGCTATCCACGGACATCCGTGAATCCAAGATGGCGGGCGCTACCGAAGATCTGACGCCCTTCACGCTTCACACCGTCCAATCAGCGAACATGCTGCATGTCCGCGGACATGACTTAAGCCACTCGGCCAATCAGGACACTGTCCGCGGAGCGAACAGGGAAGTGTGTCCGCGGACCGAACACAGATATCACTAAATTTTTTTTACCTACTTTTTGGTCATTTAAAAAACAAATACTGGACAGATTTTCACCAAATTTGCAAAAGCACGCTTTCGGGACCAAGCCGCTGCTCCTGGTCCAAATTTGGTGAAAATCCGTCCAGCGGTTTGGGCTGTAGGCGCGAGCAAAACATTTTTCCCATTCAGTCTATGGGGAAAAAAAGTTTTGGGACCCCCCCTAGAATTTCCCCCCCTGGATGAATCCTCACCAATCTTTGCAAAAAAATACTGAGTGGGCCATATACTTTTCTTGTAAAGTTTGGTGAGGATTCGTCCAGGGGGAGCGAAGTTATAAGCCGCCCAAAAAGTGCTCTTCCTATGGAAACAGCAACTTAACCATAACTACATGGCCACTACCGTGGCCATGTAATTACTCAACCAATTGAGGTTGTGACTATCAATGATTTGGCTGCAGAGGAAAACAAATTCTCAGAGAGAATAATAACCTCTACTTCTACTTCTACTTGCAATAAACTAAAATGTATGTAATATTCATATTTTTTTAAAGAGTGTATGTAAATACTGCAATCGTGTTAAACTGTAAGATTTACAATAATACTAATACATACATAATTCTAGTGCTCAGAAAAAAACATTATTACTATTTACAGTGGATATTGCTAATACATCCATTTTCTATATGTAATACTAATTTCTACAAGCAAATATGCACTCAAATTATGCTATTTAGGTGATCATTACATTAAACAAAGTCATCCAGAACATAGTGCCACAGTTAATCAAACTAATGCATTTCGGGGGCAGGAGGGGGTCAGACTCCCAGCTAAGCAGGAGGCTCAGAATGAGAGTTTTACCACATGGGAAATCCCACGCTCCACACCTCCTCAGAAGCGGGAGGCCGCCCACTTCCCCGTCGGTACTAAGTTAAGTGCGCCCCCCGCATCCCCTTCCCCTTATACCCTAAATGCAATCTCCACATCACCCACCCATCCCCACTTATTTTGTGCTCCTTCGTCCCTCGCTGGTGCCGGTCTGTGTTCCTGGCACAGCTCTGCAGCAGAAAAGGCAGCCATGGACTGGGAGAAGGGACTACATGTAGTTCCCTTCTCTCTGATCCCTGGTGGCCATCATGTTCACTAAAAACATAGAAAATAAATTCCAAGCATTGAGCATCTGCCTTCATTGTCATTAAAATACTTCTTGTAAAACCTATGTGCATCCCTATTTAGGCCACCTACACACATGAGAAGTTAATGACAATATTTTACACTTCTAAATATATTTTCTTATACCTATATACTTATTTGATAATTTACATTTCTGTGATTTTTCATTATAGCTCTCTTTAGAACTGTTTTTTTGGTTTCATATGTAAACAGTTCTCAAACTACACTCCCTCACACTCAAAATGATGTATGTGGAACCCACGCGTACAACCTAGTACTTATATAAGAAACAATATGACATGTAAAAATGTACATAATGGTTTACATAATAAAACAGAAGTAGAAGATTGCAGAATGCTTGTTTGTATCTTTTCTACTATGTTCACCATCAGAAACAAAATCAAATATATGTACAATAACATGTCTACTTTAATCATCCAATACTTTTAAGTATTATTAAAATTGTTATGGTGTGTGCCCTCTTTTTGACAGCATGCACACTCATTTTACAGAATGGAAATAAACTACAACTATAAACCTTTTCAAGGTTTTATATTGATACCATATTTATAAATACGAAGGGCCTCATTATGACCCTGGCACCCCCGTAATGAAGGGGGCTGGTACGGGACCGGCCCACTTCATTACGGGAGCCGAGATTACAAGCTTCCCTTTGCAGGACCCAGATCAGACGCCTGGTAAAACCAGGCGTCTTTTCCGGGTCCCACAAGGGGAAGAGGGAGGTAATCACGGGCCAGTTGAAATCTGCCCATTATTACCTCCCTCCCCATTCCCATTGAGCCCTATAGGGGCTCAAATGGGAATGGGGAATGGTTCCTGCAAGGAAGAATTACCGGGTCCTCCTATGTCGGAATGACCCGGTTATTCCTCATTGCAGGAACCCGGTAATGGAGCCCGGTTTGGAGGCAGCCATGGAGCTAATAGCTCCATGGCTATCTCCAAACTCGTAATGAGGCCCTAAGTGTGTACACAGTAGTCACTAAAAATGTAGCTTAGTACATTTCTCCATAAAAGCTCGTTTTAATGCACACTTGCATGTCATTGCAGATATGCACAAGTAATTTAAAATTTTTGTTGTGATAATATTATGTAGCCATTCTTTAAACCCTTAGGCCATCTCGCTGTGTGTGATGCTGTAGAGTCATTGCAGACAAGCAAATCTACTTCTGTGTGCACCCATGTTGTGAAAAGTCCACTATGAATGGATGCACCCGCATGAAATATAATTGCACATGTTTTAAATGCTTTACTCCAAATGGACACCTGAGAATTCACCAAATGTAAAATCAGAGTATTCATCTTCCTACCATCCATTTTGTATCTCTGTAACATAAATAAAAGGTATGTATTATACTCTAGATTGTGAAGTGATGATTGCAAATCACAACCACACTGACTACATATCACGTGATGATGAGCCTGCATAAACAGATGAACAAAATGTACACTTTTCTGATCTGGTACTGCTAGATTTAAACACCTTTCTAAAGGAATGCAACAAATGTTCCACTCATAAGATATTACTATTAAATTGTTCACACTCAGTGTCTCTTTGTCTAACACATCAAAAGTACTCACTAAAAATGATTGAGCATCTCGTTGAGTGTTTTCAGAAAGATTGTCTCTTTCTTTTTCTACAGCTACTACATGTCAAATTGACATTGCAGAATGTATGTCTTGTGGTCTTTCATGTACCGACAGTTTAAGACTTGGAAGTTCCACACATTGGGCCTCATTACGAGTACGGGGGTAGGTGGTTAATGGCACCGGTAAGGATGCCGGTGCCGTTAACCCCCTACCGCCGCATTCCGAGGTCCCTTAGTGGGTCCCACTTGGGTCGGCTGGTTTTACCAGCTGCCCTTAGCGGGACCCGCTAAGGGACCAGGGAGCTAACAACGGGCCCGCTATTTGCGGGCCCGTTATTAGCTCCTTCCCCATTCCCATTGAGCCCAATGGGGGCTTGAATGGCAATGGGGAATGGTTTTCAGAATGGGGACTTAACGAGTCCTCCAAGGTTGAAATGACCCGGTAAGTCCCCATTCCAACTACCCGGACACGGGTTTGGAGGCAGCCATGGTGCTAAAAGCACCATGGCTGCCTCCAAACTCGTAATGTAGACTGGGCACTGGCCTGGCAGACCGTTTTACTTTCTAACCAACCATCCCAAGTGAAACTATGCCCTTTCCTCTCTTCTACCTCAATCTCTACCTGCAGCGTTCCTCGGGGTTCTATCCTATCACTGTGGCTCTTCAACATTTTCATTTCCCTTCTGGCCCACTTGATCTTCACCTTCTCTCCTCACTTTCAATGCTATGCAGATGACATACAGCTCTCCTAGAAGCTTCCCTCAGGTAGCTCCTCTTCTTCCTCGCTCATACCTGAGTGCCTTACAACTATTCAGGCATGGTATTCTGCAAATGATCTCTGCCTTAATGCCAGTAAAACTGAGATCATTCTCATTGGGACACCTGCTCCCTGTTTCCCTCACACTCTCTGGCCACCCTCCTTGTGAGGCAAAAAATGTGGGGGTCCTCTTTGACTCCTCTCTCTCCTTCTCCCCTCACATCATCGACCTTGCCAAGAAGTCCAACCTTCTGCTCCACCTCTTCAGAGGCATTCTCCCTTTCCTCACCTTTCCCCAGAAGTTCAATGTCCCAAGAGCCGTGGTTCTCTCTAGGCTGGACCACTGCAACATCCTCTTTCTCAATATTCCACTTTCTTCCCTTCACCCACTTCAACTAATCTAGAATAGGGCCACAAGAATTATCCTTGGCCTCAAGCCCAGGGACCACATCTCTCCTGCCCTGAAATCTCTCCACTGGCTCCCGGTTGCTGCTAGGATCAAATTCAAGACGACCCTCTGCATCATCCATAAGGCATACTGGTGCCTGGGACCCCACTACATCCAACTTTCTATCTAAATGCATCCCTGCTAGAGTCCTTCAGTCCCCTCGCTCCAACTCTCTGCTGATCAGATGCTTATCAAAGCAGAGTGTGGGGGTTATATCTCTTTCTTTGGCAGGAGTCTCCCCCTGGAACGGCCTCTCTGCCTCTCTGAAACATGAGCCGGATCTCCTCAAACTTTGCCTCTCACCACCTATTTCCCTCTCCCCCTCACATGCTAATCCATTCCCCCTGTTGCTGTGAGTGGTTGCTGGACCCTTAAGTGCCATTACTGGGACAAGGCCCTCCTCATCCTGTCTATCACAGTACCACTACCAGCACTTGCCCTCATGCTCCTTTCTCCAACCAGCCTGTATTTAGTGCATCCTCTCATGCACTATCCTACCCTTACCACTCCTCCCCCCTGGAAGTTGCCCTCCGGTCCCCTATCAGCACTTGCCCAGCCCTCGGGCCTCTTCCTTCTTGCACTCTGCCTCACCCCTTGCCTTCCTCCCTGACCTGCCACCTCCCAACTGCACTTATTGTCACTGCACTTGCACGATCCGCATGTTGCAAGGTTTAGTAGGACCGTCCCTCACTGTTATTGTTTCTTCTCTGCCTCCCCAATTGTCTTGTGGTGCCTTGGAACATGTGTGTATAGGCACCATACAAATGTCCAATGAAAAAAATAAAAATAACTCATGTTTCATTTCTAAATATACAGTAGGAGCATTTGAAATGTACTTTACTTTCCAACATTGTTAGATTACCTTCCTTTACAGACAGTATAGGAAGAATTTTCTTTGGATGTATCTTTGCCTGTTGCTTATTTTTAGTTGAAATAACTCTTACAGGAGTAGATAATAAGCAAGATGAGCAGCATGAAGTACATGTAACCCATTGCACTATTTAATACATCAAAGGTCAGCTGTCACTTTTGTCTTATAAAAGTTTTATGAAAACAGTCCTTTAATGTTTTACACATGGCGGTGATACATGACATTCCTTCTTTAAACACTGTGGGACCTATGTCTATACTTGTAATGTGTGGAAAAGTGGCAAATGCAGCCCATCTACCCATTGCTCCATTCACCAGACGAATTTCAATATTCAGGTTCTGCTTTAACATAATCTGTGCATTCATGCACAACTTTAAAACAGACTGTAGACCTTCTGTTTTTTTTAATTGATTTTTCGAATGGACTTAATCAAACTTTTGCTTTTTCCAGGGACAGAAGGTGCCCATCTAGAACATTGCATAATTTTATATCTATAATTGGTTTCTTTTTAGAGTGCATCATTATAGAGTTGAACTTGCACACAATACAAGTGTACCCATCAAAACAACACAAGGAATGTTCTTTTCTTGCAAATTGAACATGATACCAGGCCCAGTGGAACCTGCCTGAGACATGTTAGAAATCAGTCTACCTTATAAGACGGTTTTCTTATCATCCTCAACCAAACCTATACAAATGTTTTTAGCATTTCTACACACCCTATATCTGCATATTGTGTCAGATTGATGGTAAGCTCTTTATATTCAAAATAATTCCAATAGTTGACATTACCAATACTAACAATCATGTGTTGACTATCCTTTGACTGAAGAATCTTGACGACTTGTTGAACTTTCACAGGAATTAACTGTAACAAATCTTCAAAAACAGGGACATGTTGCCTCCAAACAAAACATCAAATTCAGTACTCAAGACCTCTTGCATTTTGCAAGTGAATGAAAGTTAACATCAAGTTAGACACCATACTCACTTCACCCACAATCAAGAAATATTATTTTTTTCTGAACTCTCCCTATTTCCTGTGCTGCATTTGATGCAAGTTTCCAATATTCAAGTTTATTTTCATGCTCCACTGATAGCATCAACAACTGATGTAAAGTAACACCACCTATATTGAATGCTGTTAAGCTTGTGGGAGCAGTCACAATACATGACGCAAAGTATAATTGTTCTCAATGCATGAATTAGAACAGATTTTCCTGCTCAAGACTGTCCACTAACATACATCAACAAAGGGCTGTAGCTCGCACAGGAGCATTCATGTTTATCATGTTTTAGACCATGCAAAACCTATCTTTTATCTTCTGATACATTTCCTTTTGCTCTACATTTAGCGTATTTACTAATGTCTCCACACTTTTAAGTGAATATTTTATTTTTGCCATTACACTCTCCACTTCTTCCATGGCCAGCTAACCATCTGTTAGAATAATTGGATCTCCTAACACATTTTCACTTCCTTCAGCAGATTCTTGTCTGACCTAAGGGGTCTCCTTTGCCAATTTAGCTGCCAAAAGCTCTTCTTGCCATATTTAATTGTGCACTAGTTCCAAGTACTGTTCAAAATGTGTGTACATGATATTTACTTTATTTGCAAGACATTACCCTTTGAAATTTTCAAAACTTTCAAGCAGATCACTCTCTGCACACCACGGCAATAGCAACAGCGGTAATTCTGCCAGTATACCGGCAAATGAAAATACCATTACTGCCACTCAGTCTGGTGAAATGTCCACCAGATTCTGAGTGCCGGTGATGGTGGTAAATCCCCATTCAAGTATGGACAAGTCTGGTACATTCAGACTGTCTTTATACGGTTCATTTTGATTGACTAGATGCTCTAAAGCTCCCTTTAACTTTGTGATATCTATGAGCTGTTGCCAAACTTGATTGTCCTTTGTAGTAACACCATTCACTAAAACTAACAAAGAATCATTAATTTCACGTTTCAATCCCAGAGGGTTCACATTTTCTTGCAAAATGAGAGGAAAATATACAACTCTGCCTTTTACACCTTGCACTAATTACTTTTTAGCGAGTGTTGATGTATTTGCTTGAAGTCTTACAATAACCTGAAAAGGATGAACAGTTTGGGGTGCAATCACCTCAAACATGTTCACCTTTTGAAGCACAACAGTAATTTCAGTCACTACCATGTTGTTCAATCTGCTTCTTATAGGAATCTTTCTTCTTTGTAACAGATTGAAACAGTACGTGCACACAGATAATGCATCAATTGTATTGAATCTCTGTTCTACAAACAAATACAGATAAACGCTGTTTTTACTTTCTCTTCTACGTACAATTTTTGTACTTGTCTCCTGTAGAATGTGCGCTGACAGGACACACAAACATAGTCAGATTTTTCAGTTGAAGAGGACTAATAAATTGCCAATCTTTGACCATACTCATGAAAAATGTGATCCCTTGAAAGCATGGGATCATCATGGCCACTTCCTACAAGTGATTCTTCTAAATGGAAATCATATTTAAGATGAGTGGTTTTATCCTCACAAGAATATACACTAAAGTGTATATACTCCAGTAATCCACGCCTTATTCAACAGTGTACGTGACATATATGATGTTTTGCACTGATACAGTTCAAGAAAAAGATAATGGGCCTCATCACAAGTTGGGCAGTCGCCCTTAAATGTGATGGTAACAGGGTTACAGCTGCATTTAAGGGTCTGCCTAATCGTACGTAAAGCGTGTTTACTGGCAGCTCAGAGCTGGGGGTAAACATACCAGAAAATTGCTGATTTTGGTGCAATTACCACTGGTGGTATTACCGTCGGTGGTAGATGCCCTGAAAAGTCCCCATTGGGTCCAATGGGGAATAACATTTACCACCAGACCCGTGATCTGGCAGTAATACTGCAGGACGGGTGGGCTGCGACGAAAATAAAGTTGGCCCATATCCCAGTCGGGATACCGCCCAACTCGGGATGAGACCCACTGTATTTTGCTATGATGTGCAGCTAGTATTCTTATGTGGCGTAACTGACACTCACATCTCCCTTTCTCAAGACATGCCAGAGAGTGACCCAGAAGTCCAGTTTTTTCACAGACTTTACAGTGTTCAATTTTATGCCACATCTCGATAAGTCGTTGTACATTATCATTTTTTGTTATTGAAATTATTTCTTTAAGACTCTACAAGCTTACTTGTCAATATTACACAAGGAATTACATTTTTCATACTAGATTGTCTTTGCTTCCTTTTATTTTACACTGCCCTAATGTATCTTCTTCACTTGCTCTTGATTTTCAGATTTCTTCTTTTTCAGAAAACATGTCAACTTTCACTTCATATCCCCATTCAGTTTCTGAAATAGCAAGAGTCAAAGTGCATTTTTTAATGTAACTCTCTTAACTGAAACATCTTTCTACATGTGAAGTGTGTATCCAATCTCATCCAAAAACATCACAAAACAATTCTTGTGTAAGTACACACATTGATTGAGCTTTTTCATATAATCCCTTTGTGAACGTAGTCAACTTTTTAAAAATTGTTCAACATTAAAACAAACATATAATGATTCCCTTTAATTTATTTTTCTGTAAGAAACGCTTCAACACATGAACATGATCTGATTTCACACTTATCAAAAGATTTGAGGACACTCAAGAGTGAAACATATTTTTATGCACATTCTTAATCCTTACTCTTAAAAGTAAAGCAGTGCCATTTCTTCATTCACTGTAATGATGTTAATACACTCTTTCAATAAACAGTCTTACTTGAAATCTGATTGGTTCCACTGGATTCAGTAGTTGACATGGCTTCTCTATCAAATTGTAAATGTTCTCATACTTGCTCTTTGCCATTCATTACCAATTTCTCTCCTTACAGCTTTCTACAGAATGTGAAACATACACCTCAACATTTTCAGATATTAAAACTTTACTTCACTGCAAAAATGGTTCCTTCCTTCTGCTGCATAAAGCCCATTTCTTTGAAGAAATTCTTAATCTATACTGCAGAGAAAAAAACATATTTAAACTTCAAGGCCAATGTACACACATATGAATCATTGAATATACAATCAGTGTAATATATAGTCAAACATGTTAATTAACCAACACAATAAAAGTATTGTAAATACTGGTAATTAGACAAAGTCTAGGAAGTACTAGCTGTTAGATATGGCTGTGACAAAATACTACAGTTCTGAAATAAAAATGTACACTTTATACATGATGCCTAGTTTTCACTCTTTCTGCTATTAAATAATTATTTAATGTCAAGTCAACAGCAGGACACAAATCATCTTCAACACAGGTATGGAGTAGACATTATATAAAAAGGGACACACAGCTGAGGTGCACAGTTTATTTATATACCCATCCCTTCATTCTCCATACTAACCCCTGTACCCATTCAGACCCACTAACTACCATCACCCATTCAAAATGCATCTTCTTGAGAAGTCTTTCCAATCAATGCTTCATTCATTAGAAACACATCATGTGCTTACTGGTCTCACTTAATATATATTCTTGCAAGTAAGATGTAACAAAGTGAGTAGGTGTTTATACACCCAAACAAACAAAAGTCTCTGTCATCAATGCATTAATGTATTTCATTTACACTACAGCTCACATTCAAGCTTTAGTATGAAAGAGGGAATTACTACAACTGTACTTGCATTCAGAATAACTGCTTAAATTGAGTAGCATTCTTACAGGCAACATAAACGTTCCATAACCTACAGCGTTCAATATGTTCTGGCCTACAACTCCCATAATCCCTCAACATTCACTGTAGCAGCTGAAGCAGATTTCAATTGTACTTCAAAACATATGAGAACACCAGATTACAGAACCCAAAATATATTTATTGGAGTGTTATAATCCATTCCTATTGCATACCATTGTATTGGCCTTCATTGCATGTTATGAAAGCCTCAGGACGTAGTAACAACACTTAGGGCCTCATTACACGGATGGCGGTGGACCAAGGTGCTATTAGCACCTTGGTCCATGCCGGTAAAATACCGGCACCGCCTTGGTGGAAAGGGGAATTACCAAGGTTGGTGGGGCAGTAATTCCCCCTTCCTCCATTGCCCTTCCCAATTCCCATTTTTGCCCCGTAGGGCATAATGGGAACGGGGAAGGTGCTAATTACGGCACCGCAAATTGCGGTACCGTAATTAGCTCCCTGGTCCCTTTGCGGGTTGGTTTTTTACACCTGCAAAAAGCAGGTGTTAAATTCCCCAACCCGCAAAGGGACCTCGTAGTAAGGCGGTAAGGTTTTACCGGTACCAGTAAAATAATGGTACCGGTAAACCCTTACCGCCGTACGTGTAATGAGGCCCTTAGTCTTTTCATAAGATCAAATGTGCTAATTATACTAACCTCCCATTAATAGTAAGCAAGCTATAGTATTGCCACCAGTTTTAGCTTTTGAGGAGGCATTAGAAATCCATTTGTCAGGTAGTGATATGAAGTGGCCATTGATGGTAGCACCTGCACAATAGTGCAAGTACCTGTGCATGTAGTAGCAGTGTCTAGCAAATGTCTAATAGTTATACATTTTCTAAAACTATTAGATGTGTCCATTTTTTTTACCATATACTGCACATGCCGGCACCCCCATAGCGATCCATTCTACATGTTCCATTCCATGCAAGCATGACAGGGAATGTGCACAATTATTATTAAAGCTTCCTTAATAATAATAATAATAATTAGGCTTTTATATAGCGCTACAAACCCTCAGGTATCTGAGCGCTGCTTATTATTACCCACGGTGTGTGGTGCTCATATATCGACCTCGGAAGGATGAAAGGCTGAGTTTGGCCCCGCCGGGATTCGAACCTGCGTTAACAGGCTCTGCACGGGTGTCAAAGCGGGCGCTCTACTCGCTGTGCCGCTTGACAGGTTTCCATGTTGCACAGGGTTTAAATTCATGTGGGAACATTGCGTGCCATGTGTATTGATACTAACAACTGTTCAGAATTACAAATACATCTTACCCAATATCCAATCATGTCTGTAACAGTTACATTTCTTTTGTGAGTGCTGTTTACCATATAAGCATGACAAACAGTGTTCCCAATCAAAAATAACCTGGCTATCATGTCAGCATGCCAGCTAGCATTTACACACTTTACATTATAGAATGCAAATGTGAAACCTAACCCATAGTGCACATACATATACATTGGGCCTCATTATAGGTTTGCCGGTCCGGTAACAATGGTACCGTTGTTACCGCACTGGAAAACTGGTCTGACCTGGTGGGCGTACCAGCACCTGCGAGCAGAGCATGTCGGATGCACCGGCACCATTCACGAATGGTGCCGGTGCATCCAACCTCCCTATTCCCATTGAGCCTTATGGGCCTCAATGGGAATGGGGAGCATTTTTTTCTGGCGCCCGCGTATGGGCAAATACCGGGTCTGGCAATACCGGGCGCTGGAAAAAAATTATACCGGCGGCAGCCGTGCCGGTTTTACCGGCACAGCTACCGCCAGTATAATAATGAGGCCCATTGACTTTTGACCTGTTCATTTAACCCCCACAGTGCAAGTTCAAAAATGTGGCAACAGGAACTTTAGAAATGCTCAATATTAACCTTTCAGTTTCCCAAATCTAATATTCACTCTACAAAATCCAGGGGTGGACTGGGAACTAGAATAGACTCTGGAAATAATTACTGGTGACCAAAAGAGGCCCTGAAAATAATGTTCAAAGTGGCCCCATATGACACATGTTCAGCAAGCCCAATGCTTTTCCTATGAGACAATTTGGAACTACCACACAAGAGGCCCAGGGTGCAGAAGCCCACCGGGAAATCTCCAGAGTTCCCTATAGGCCAGTCCACCCCTGACAAAATCCATGAGTAAAGTTATTAGCAATTCAAATTTCGGGTTTCCCACTGAACTTGCTACAAAAACTGGTCACTCTGCACTGGATTTATTTTTAATTGGTGCGGGTTAAATCGTGTTTGTTGTATGGGTGTGTGTGTGTGATGATTTCTGTGTATTTGGTTTAGTCTGTGTAAAGCTTGCAGGTGACAGATACGAATTCCAACATAGCAAAGTTTTAACGTCAATAAAGTGAGTGCCATCTATTCATTTATTTATTTGTTTGTATAGCGCCCAGACCCGGAGGTATCACAGCTCTTGTACATGGTTATTGCATGAGGAACAGTAATACAGTAAGTCAAAGCAGAAGGTGATATATATTTGTCGAAAAGCCACATTTTCAGAGATTTTTGGAAAAACAGGGGGCACTGTTCATTTTTAATATGGTCAGGGAGAGTGGCCATCAAATTGAAGAACATCTTTTATCAGCTTGTTATATTTAGCAGTATGTGAAATCCAGCAATTCCGATACACAAAGTTGAAACAACAAGGGCAGTGACTGAGATAAAGCTTAGAAACATGCCATCAACAGTCAAATCAAATCACAGAAGGAGAAGCAGGAGCAGATGCATTGATGATACAACGTATTAATGATATCATTATTCCACACGTTGTGTTTGAAATGTGACCAGCACAAATTAATATATATGTGTATCCGCCTACTGAATAGTTCAGCAGTTGTTTGAGAATAAGTTAACATGCTAGCTAAATGCTTGTTACTTTTCTCCGATGACGAAGGGCAGGTCTTTGGAGAACTGATTACATTATGCAGTCCCACAATGCTTCATCACGAGCTAAGCCTATTTTTGTTCAAGGGCTGCCCTGGATCTGTACCACTAGATTATTGTGTCAGTAGAAAGGGCAATGGAGACGCTGAACACTAAACGGTTTATCTTTTTCTGCAGCAGTAGGCAGAGAAATGTCACGCATCCTGTGACTACATGCTGAATAGTGAACTCTAAATCCAGAGTTTCTCAGAATAGAACACACATAATGATCACAATGGGCAAATTGGAAGGTTTTGCTTAGCTTAGGGTTACAAAGCCTGATGTAGAGACAGATTTAGTGTTAGAAACGCAATTATTTTGTAATTGTGAAGGTCATTTTTGATTATTGAGTAATGTATGCACGTGGAATCGGGTGAGCATCATTTTATGCATTGCACATATTTAAATGAGGCGCTGTCTGCAAATTGAACACAAACGATCATATCGCTCTAGCCATTCTCATACTGCAGGTGCCTTTCAATAATTTCAAACAGGGCCAGTGCAAGGAGTTTTACTACCCTGATTGAAGTGTCATGTTGCTGCTTCACTGCCACACTAATATAGCTATGTTGACTAAGCTGCAGGCAATATGGGTTATTATATGCCCACAAGCCTGACAAATTGGCCCAAAGGAGGCGAGGGCGCCTAAGGAGGATTAAGGGCTCTTACAAACTCGTATTGCCCTACAGCTCTGTGAAATGTTGCAATTACCACACAGCCATCTGCCCGGGAGAAAGTCACTTCTCCCCAATGGGTGTGCCCTTCCTTGTGAGGCTAGGGAGGTGAGACTGCTACTCGATGGTGTCTGTAGGGGTGGTAAAAAGCAGGAGGACCTTATAGGGAGAGACTCCCCCTTTAGGGAAAAGGACTCCAGTTCCATTATGCAACTCCTATTTCCCTAAAAACTATGAAACCTTTAAGATCTGTCGAGGTTCAGGCTGACTAAACTCCTGTCTACTATTGTTCCTGTATGATTAGACACCATCAAAATGAACGCCCAGTCGGAACCAGATTTGTACCATGAAGGCACTGAGAAGAAGAACATTTACAGAGTCGTAGAGAACAGTCATGTTAAAAATACTGGGACGAGATGGCCCCAAGGAGGCAAGAGGAGTACACAACTAAGCCTGACGACAGACTATGGCACTTCACTGGAAAGGTCCCAGCCCAACAAAACAAAAAGTAAAGAAGGACTCAGTAAAGAGAACAAAAGGTGCAGAGCCTGGTCAGCCCGGGATTTTCAAACCGGGAGAGAAGACGGGACGTTGCAGGGGCAACCCAGCTGCGGGGAGGATGCCAACCACAGACCAGAAGAGTCCTTCTATGGCTGAGCGAGAGCAAGCTGAACTGGAAGCTGGAATCCATGATACAGTGGCAGGACATGAAGGAGGTGGAAATAAGAGTGGTCCTACAACTACACCAATATGCTTTTAAAGGACTGTCAAGAGAAGGTTGAACTTGTGGAGCCAGGAGAACAGAGTCATTCTCCTGGCATGTTCTCTTCAAGAAGAAGAACTCAACTGAAATAAAGACTCTTGAACATTGCCCCAGGACACATCCCTACAGAACCATGAAAAGGGAGTCATTCTCCTGGTGCTATTTAGGTTTATTGCTGTTATTTAATGGTAGTGCTAGAATAGAGGAGCTTTTTTGGACAGAGAACGGATATTTATTTAAACTTGCACCCGGACGGTGAACACCACAGTAATTCCTTGCTTAAGTAGAGACAACTTTCTAGAACTAAATAAAGCTAGGTGTTTTCATCTTGTTAATTTTCAATCATTCTTAAATGACACCCCTGTCTCTGACGCCTCACTACAGCATGCTACAGGAGCCATGTGTGAAGCTCACTGCTGATCCATCTTCTTTCCACCTATACTGTGGAGACGTTGCAATGAAGTGGAAAGGAAGAATGGACTTCACTTCTCCGGCTGCTGTGCAACAGATGCTCGGTGGCTAGGGAAGTGTAGTCCATTTTTTCATTCTGTGGCATGGAAGCAGGGCACGGGTTGAGGTGGGGAGAAGGAAAAGGTGCAGCAGCAGTGAGTGATGATGAAGCAGTTTGTGAGGATGACAGAATAGGCAGGGAGGAGTTTGATGATGGCTGGGTGAAAGGGGACTGGCCCCACATAGAACAATTGAATCTTGTAGGCCATGTGGAACATTGTCCATACTGGTGATATGTGCCTGGAGGCTATAGTTCCTGATTGGCCAAGGGGAGTCCAATGTTCCAGTCTGCCTGCTAATTATCTAAAAGAGCCATGTAAGGAACACTCTTCTACATAGTGAATTAAAGCATACAACACTAGCAAGACAAGTGACTGTGATTGTGATTTTGATGACAATGTAAGTAGCAGGCACTTGGTTGCAAAATGGATGGGTGCTAAACTAATGTGGTCCATGAGCAGGTTCTCAGTCTTCCCTTCATGAACAGGCAGAGAAAATGTGGGGGCATCCAGAGCCTAACATGTTCCAGACAGGATGCAACTTGATGGCCATTCCATATAATTATTGGACGTTTTGTATCCTCTGTGTACCTATGACAAACGAAGATAAAAACTGCAATGACACATGTCAGGGACCCATTTAATAAATGGGTAGGGTTGGCTAGGGTGTTGACTGCTGAGGTGCTGTAGGATAAGAAGGAGCCTAGATTTATCTGATCAGAACAACTGAATGATCAGCCAGAGACTCAGTGATGCAAGTGCTACGTTTAAAATAAAAATGTTGGGAAAATATAGAGTCAGGGTTGCAAATGGCTTCCACCTAGTCTTCACCATGCCTTAAGTTCCCAGGTTATGGAAATCATTTTAGAAGTCACATGCCTTTCTGTGGTAAAGTGAAACCAAAAAAGTGATTGGTTGAAGGTTTAGAATTAATCTGAACCAGTGGCATTGCTTTGGGAAACCTAACACGCCACTGTTTTTTAGCCGTCTACATCATTGCAAAAGGGGTCCAGCCATATGCAAATCAGTCAGGTACTGCCACCAATGGGAGCAGCCCTACCCGAACTGGAGCTCTTGGCCAACTTAAAAGCAATGCACACAATCTGGTGTTCCTCTCCCTGGCTATTCGGTTTCCAGCAGCAACTCTGTGGAAAATCAACCAGCTCAGAGAAGATGTCCAGGTGGCTTACTTTGGAGTTGATTGGTCCCACCAACTCAAGAGAGAAGTCGTTCTTGCAAGGGCTTCTCTGCCGATACAAATTTGGAGTTTCAGCACAGCAGCCGGGCTGCACCGGGTAAACCCATGGTCCAGGAGTTGCAGCAGGCATCATCTTCAAGTTCTTCTTTGGTTCCTTCGTCCAGTGGTTGACTCTGCCTTCCAAGCCAAAAGTCTAGCCTTTTATTCAGGTTTCTCCCATTCATTCCAGCCTAGCTGTCAGTCACCCAGCAGGGTGGCTATCCTTGCTGGACAGTCAGCCGGCCAATTACCACACAGTGCATTTGGGTCTTCTGGGAGACTAAGAACAGGGAGTATCAGGCACCTCCCTCACTTCCTGCCCCTGCCAGACACCCTGGAGCCAGAGATGGGCTTCACTTGTGAATCTCGCCAAAGGCAAAGTGAACAAAGGGACCAAACCTGGTTTGGCACGCAGAGTAAATCTCAAGAAGGACTTTTCCACAAAGAAATGGTGAAAAAGAAGACCGGGCCATTTTGACAAAAATGGCACCCTTGGGTGCTTTACTGCAGCTGCAAATAAGCCTACGGTAAATGCACACCACAAGTAAACCAATGCAACCAGCCATTCAGTGAGGAAAAGGTAACATAAACATGTTACATGAGAAGCTAGACAAAAGGGATACTAAGTAACCCCTCCAGCACCCTATTGTAAGATAGTGTGTGCTGGGTCTAGAAAGTTACAAATGTAAGTAAAGTCATTTTCACTTTACTGCTCTGGGAAACAGTAGTTTATCCCAGAGAAGGTATTTAAACCTTTGGGAAATCTGGAAGACTTCACTGTGCCACTCCACTGAAGGTGCTGTGTGACACACTGTAAAAGATGATGCCTATGGAGTTTGTCAGGCTCCATAACCAAAAGAAACACAAAGTTCAGAAATCACATTCAAATACAAGAAAGAGTGAGAAAAAAGGGTCTCACTCTCTCCAGGTTAGAAAAATCAAGTCCTCAAAATCCAGCAAAGTTGCTGGGGGTCTCTAAGGTGGAGGGAATTAGCACATTTCTGATAATTCTCCCTAACACAAGGAGATGGCTGTCAGGGAGATGTGATGACATCTGCATGAGAGATGCAGTATTCTTCTCTATATGAAGAAGAAAACCCCAGAATCCCTAAATACCTGATTGCATGTTATCACTTTACCAATCATCCCCATGTTAAATCCCAAACCACTGTATTTGAAAAACCTATACAGCTGAATAATATTTACTCCTCATGTATGTATGGTTCACACTTAACATCTCTTGATTATAAAGAGTTTTATTTGGATATGAGTTCTGAGCAAACCATCACCAGACATAATGTTCACATAACGTCTCCCAGTTCTGACAAACACGATTCCAACAATATATTGGCACGGGAGGATAGCTCAGGGGCAACATGCTCGCCTTGGAAATATGACAATGCGGAGCAGCATCGGTTTGATCCCCAGGTCCGCGCTTAGAAACCTCTGGGTATTAAGCACGTCATAAATAACCCCTTTACAATTACAATATGGACTCCATTTTCCATAACCGCTGGGGGTACCGAGGAGTAGAAGAACAGCGAGTGAATGTGGAGGAAATGTGACTTAGAGCATGAAGTGTAGTCTAATTGTCCCAGGCTAAATCAGCTGCATGGGACAATTAAACCCAAAGGTTGCCTACGCATGGGGAATCGAGAAGGAAGCAAAGAGAGAGGCTGCAGAGTATGCAGCCCAAGAAGGTAGGGGAGAGAATGCCCTGCAATGCCACACGGGTTCCAACGGCAAAGGAAGCAAGCGCTGACACAGGAACCAGAGGCGCCTCTGCTCAGATGGGGAAGTCGGCCCTGTGACAGACACTGGCAGCAACAGCACGCTATACTGGTGAGTCAGCCTGAGAGTGAGGGGGGCCTGAGATGTGTGAAGATGGTGAAAAGTACTGCAGGGCACATTTGAATATCAACCAAAGCATATTTAAAGGCTAACATGGTACAATTCTCCTGAAATGAGAGGTCAGTTGGGGAAACCTGGAACCAGCATTGCCATAAACCAAGAGTCAATGAGAGAGAGATAAAGAGTCAAAAGTTGTGCAGTTCTCCTGACCTGAGATATCAGTTAGGGAAACTCTGGAACAACCTTTGCCAAGGGCCAACAGAGATTGAAAGAAATGCTGACAGACAGATTGAACGAGCCCTCATATGTGAGATGTCTGTATGGGGGAAATGGGTGCAAGTAAACACTGAAGTAAACAAGTGATGTTATTGAAGAAATGTCATTGGGTAATAACTAAAGTGGAAGGAAGTTTTCAGGAAGACCTAATAAGAGTTTCTGGTGAGGATCCTGTTTGGGAAGGTTTTGTCATCCTGAGAAAAGGGTTCTATGAAAGAGACATTTAGTTTTGTCATCCTGAAAAAAGTGTTCTATGAAAGAGACATTTAGTTTTGGCATCCGAGAAAATGGTTCTATGAAAGAGATATTTGTTTTTGCCATCTTGAGAAAGGTGTTCTATGAAGGAGACCTTTGGTTTTGCCATCTTAAAGCAAAATGTTCTCTAGAAAAGATATGTGTTTTGCTATTCTGACACAACATTTTATGGATAAGACATTCTCACTTTGCTAATCCAAGGAAGACATTTTCTTTTTGTGAAAAGAGAAATTTTCCCATTTCGACAGAACATTGTTGGAGCAACATATATCCAATAGGCTTCCTGGATTGGTTCAGGGGAAGGGAGCCAACTCCTAAATATAAGGATTGCTTTTTCGGAATCACTTATTTGAACTTGCACACTCTTAATTTGTTAAGTTGGAACCAAAGTGTTTTACCCTACACATGTTTGGGTACATGCTAGGGTCAGATACAGTGTGGACACACGGTCAGCTTGCTTTAGCTTTAGTTTTGTAGGTAGAGACATTCTCATCAGGATAAGGACAGATAGGCCTTTACCCCACCCCTCTTGCCATAATAAACATGGAGAATGTTGAGAACCCTACAACTTTCTGTCTGTCTCGCATTTCCTTCACAGCTGCCACATTCTCATGCTCTTTTTTTAGGTCAATTGCGGTGCTGGATAGGTATTTGGGATTTGGCAGTAGAATATGATTTCAATTAAAATAAATAACTACTTCTGTCTCCCTCTTTCCACACTCTCTGCCAATTGGGAGCCTTGCCATCCCATGTGTTAAAATAAATATCGCTCAAGTTTCTTACAAAAGGATTTTTAAATCCAAGAATTTTCCTATCACTATATGTTTCAGTTGTAAGTTTCCTAAACAAAACTATAAAAATGACATTTTCATAATGATTATTATTACATAACATTGGCCTCAAAAGGATTCTTAAGCCTTGTGGCATGGGGTTATTTTTTAAAAGACTACACCAAAGTCACCTTTGTAATGTGCTTTTGGCTATTAGGTGGGGCTGTAAATGGGGCTCCAAATGGTGCCTATAAGCTGAATCTATTTTATGGGAAGTTAAAATATTGGAGAGATGTGATGTAAGAAGGGACACACCATATATGGGTGTGGTCTTGCCCCTTACCCACCCATTTACCACCCATGGCCTTCCTAATATCTATGGTCATTCCCACGCACAACTTCACCACACCACATCCCTCTGGGAAGTCTTTAAGCTAAATTGGTGCTTTCTGAGCAGCCACCTGAAAGGGAATGGCTTAATGACAGCTAGAAAGCAGTTAAACCAGTTCCTTCAGCCATATAAGCAGTAGGTGTTTCCTTGTACACATTTGTTGCATTGAATTCTGGTTTAAAATAAACACTGGCAAAGCCAACAATGTTGGCTCTCACATTACAGGGCCTGTCGTAGCGGCCCTGTAGTTATGGTTAAGTTGCTCAACTCATAGAAAGAGCACTTTTTGTGCGGCTTATAACTTTGCCCTTCCCCACTGTACAAATTTTCAAAAAAGTATATGGCCCCCTCAGAATGATTTTGTGAAGTTTGGTGCGGTTTTGTACAGGGGGTCTAAAGTTATAGGGGTGGTCCAAAAATGTGTGGAAATTCTTATCGACGCAATGGAAAAAATGTTTGCTCGCGCCTCCAGCACAAACCACTGGACGGATTTATACAAAAATTCCGCTAGGAGCGGCGGCTTGGTCCTGAAAGCGTGCTTTTGTAAAATTGGTGTAAACCCATCGAGTAGGTTTGTAAAAAATGGCCGAAAAGTAGGTAAAAAACAGTGATATCTGGCTCCAGTGGGTGGACTCATTTACTGATTCGTGGTCCACAGATGCCTCTGGACCATTGTACGTGCCTGCTGATTGGTCCATTATAAACATGTGGTGTGTCAAAACCTTTGAAACAGATGCCATGTTGGATTCACAAAGAGCGCCTGTAGTCTGCAGACATGCAGTAAAAACATATTAAAAAACACAACATTGCACTTTTCAAACGAATGAAACAATCTCTGGGGAGGTGAGGGGTGATGAGGATCCGGTGGGATAGGGCCATAAAAAGCCAAAGATCGGGTGTTTTTTCTTCTACGAAGTCTGCAAACATCTCAAATGATCAGGAACAGTCCTGTGATTTTCGCAAACATCTCCAATGTTCGGGGACATCCATGCATATTTCTTTATTGCAGGCACGGTGAATAGACGGTTTTGGTTGTCTTATAACTTTGGCACTGCTCAATGAAACTGCATGAAATCTTGCATTATTATTCTAGTCCTGACCCTGAATGGTTCTGCAAAGTTTGGTGCTGTTTTGCAAAGAGGGGCGGCAAAATTAGAGGGGGTCTCAAAATATTTGAATGGCTTACATTTGGTGCCCTTTGACAAATCTACACAAATGTTTGCAAAATGATTTTAGGTCCAGATTTGAATGTTTTTGTAAAGTTTGGTGGGATTTTGTTATGAGGCGGCAAAATTATTCTGGGGTCTCAACATTTTTCAATGGCGTATAACTTTGTTACTGTTTGACAAATCGTCACAAACATTTTCAGAAAGATTATAAACCCAACCTTTAATGGTTGTGCAAAGTCTGAATGGATTTTGGCAAGTGGGGCCCAAGTAATATCACTTTTTTTGTATGTAAATTTTTACACTTTTCACAAATAAAACATGGACGGATGTGCAGCAAATACGTGCAAGGAGCATTGGCAAGGACCTGAAAGCATGGTTTTGCAAATGTGTACGTGTTTTATTTTTTGATAAGTGTCATAATGTAAGAAATAGTGATATTACTTTGGGGACTGAGGTATAGCCTGTGGCTATGGGCAGTGGCCAGATTAACCGGAAGGACCGGTCCCAACACAAGGAACAAAGCTCGAGGTCCAGGCCCTGCAATCAGATTCAGGATATATTTCCGGGCATAGTTACTGAGTACAACTCAATCGATCTCGTGCTGGATGACGACAAAGCTGTAAGCTATCCAACGGAATTCCTCAATTCACTCAACCCCCTGGTAATGCCACCACATCACCTTCAACTGAAGGTTGGGTCATCCATCATGCTGCTTCACAATCTAAACCCACCTATGCTGCGTAATGGCACAAAGCTATGCGTTAAAGAATTGATGCCCAACGTAATTGAAGCAACAGTGTTCACCAGGAAAGGAAACATAAAATGTTGTTTATAAACAAGCCTTACAATGAACATGCACTTTAGTAATATTGAACTTTAGGTCCATGGTTGTTGGCACCGCCGGCATCATGTCACCCATCATGCTGTTCAGAAATCGCTATGTTTTTCTCATGCCCAGTTATAAATTGCAGTATGACTTTTTAAGAAGAACAATACATTGGGCCTCATTACAACATTGGCGCTCCCGTATTGAAGGGAGCCGGTACAGGACCGCCACCCTTCATTACGGGAGCGACTATTACGAGGTTCCCTTGCGGGACCCGGAACAGACGTCTGGTAAAACCAGACTTCCTTTCCGGGTCCCGCGAGGGGACCAAGGAGCGAATAACGGGCCCATTATTAACGGGCCTGTTATTAGCTCCATCCCCATTCCCATTGAGCCCTAGGGGGGCTCAAGTGGGAATGGGGAATGGTTCTGTGCATGAGGAATTACCGGGTCCTCCAAGGTCGGAATGACCCGGTAATTCCTCATTCACAGACCCCGGTAGTGGAGGCCACTATGGAGGCAGCCATGGCGCTAATAGCACCATGGCTACCTCCATACTCGTAATGAGGCCCATAGTGTTGGGTAGTCTTCATGAGAAAACATTTCTAAAATGAGAAATAATCGAAAAATATAGTGAGTTTTCTTTTCACCTTTCTTATGGAGCCTTTCTGAAAAGTGTAAAACTACCTTAAGATATTTCTAACAAATAGTACATATAAGAAAATAAAATCCCGGGCAACACTGTTTATATCAGTTAGTAGTCATTAAATAGGGAATTGTCAGGCACATGCCCATGTAGCCCATGGCCCCATAAGACTCGGCTAGTAGGGGCTACATGCTTTCCCCTAAGAGAAGACCAAGAAATAAATATGCAGACACCAAGGTAATAAAGCGTTGTTTATTAAATTTGTAGTGTATGTGTTTGCATCAAACCATCCAGCCCACCATGGGGTTAGATGCAATGTGAACAGGAGAAAGAAAATAAAACTATAGGTATAGTACTCCCCTGCCCAATTATCGACTGGCAGGGGAGAAAAGAATTCAGCGAGAAAAGAAAAGGCAGTTGAAAAAAGACATTTGGAGAAAGGAGCAGAAACAGAGAATAAGCCGACAGAGAAAAGAAAAAGACTTACATGTGTGAGGGTGCACCACCTCAAGCAGCTCCCCGGAGCCTAAATACATCAGTGGCATCGGGTAGCGTAAGGGGGGGGCCCTCCAGAGAGTGAGCCAGGGGCCCAAGTTGCTTATGCCAAGGGCAGCTGAGCTGCTCTGGGGCCGTAGCAGGTGTTTCCACGCTTTGGGGCCAGACCAGATGGGCCATGGTATCACCAAGGGTCTGGGCAGCATGCTTGGAGTTGCCTGGGCTGAAGACGAAGAGCCCAGCTCGGCTGCATGTGAGGTCAGCCCAGACCAGGTTGCCGGGCGGTGTCCCCATTTGGTCTACATCTTGGACACCATTCTAAAAAGTGCTCCCGGGCTGCATGTGTCTGGCGCAGCATGGAAGTTGAAGAGCGTGGAAGTCCGCTCCATCCAGGAGGGTGGACATATGAGCTAAAGTTGACCAGCCTGTGTGACGAGGAGGGGTGAGGAAGTCCTGGGCTGCTCTGTTGGGCATTCTGGGTGAAGGAAAGTCCTGGGGTGGGTAGCGGAGCAGCCTGGGTGATGTGATGAATCCTGCAGAGTCCTCACCAAGACTCTACCTAAAGTCTCCTCCCAGGTGGCCAGGGAAAGGCAGATGCTTCCTGATCCTGACCCTATGGTGGTATTAGCTGGGGGGGATCAGCTGGGAGGAGAAGGGCCAAGAGGAACAGAAGGAGATGCTGTATTTGTCTTCTCCAAGGAAGGACATTTCATTCATACCAGAATATGTAATGGCTTGCTGTTAGAGAGAGCTGTTAATTTCCCAAGCTGACTATCTGAACGTGAGTGAGCACCATCATAACCATTTATGTATATGCAAAAAGGAAACTCCCCTTAAAATCAATGACATGAATAGGGAAGAAAGCTCCTATGACTCCTAGGGGAATAAAAGAGGTGAGTCTTTAAATGTTATCAATTTAAACTATACAAACCCTCGTTCCTCTATAAAGCCATGTTATCTATGTAATCCCTGTAATACTCCTTTAAGGAATATAAGTGAGGAGAGCAAGGAATTGGTAGTGATATTTCCATGAAAAAAAAACGGATTTTGACATTGGGAACTCCAGGTCCCGCAGTGCCCAAAGTACTGGGAAGAGGGCTGCAGAGGCACGAGACTGCAAGTTGCAGTCTATTAGTGGTAAAGATATATACCAGAGGGAGGCTGGTAGGCATAAAAGGTTCCCTCAGGTGCAAGCCATAGGGGAGAAGAGTAGTAGCAGAAGGTTGAGTATGTGTGATACCTCCACGTGGCAGCAGAAGCAGAAGTTGCAGAAGCAGAAGTTGCTAGGACCACCGTCATGTACAGAGCAGATACCAGTCCCGGTAGGGTCTCTTTGGATCAAGACCTTAATTGCAGAGGTTGCACAGCAGGAAGCATTGGGTGTAACAGCTTTCTCCCTGAGGACTGCAGCTGCAGAGGGAAGCAGTCTCTCAGAGGACCTGAAGGCAGCGAGGCGAGTGGGTGTGCATGCCAGACCCGATGAGTTCACAAGTAGATTGTGACCCCGCAGCACTCCGTATTCAGCGGTTGGCCCATTTTAGGTGCTTTAAGCAGAAAGCAAATATAATTAAAGTGAAGTGGTAAAATAAGTCTTGCTTTGAATACCAAACTGACATAAAGCTGATTGGTTTTCCTTTTATAAAGCAAGCTGACTCAAAATGAAGCAAGTGGCAGAATAAAACGCTAACAACCAGACCAGAAGGGTGTGACTTTGTCTATGTGGGGCAAATCAAATACTAGTACCAAGAGAGGTTAATAATTCGAGAAACCAAGGCAAACAACCATTGCCCAAGCCAAAAGAGAATCATACCAAGCATGATTACCAAAGCCAAGAGAGGGCAAGTAAGAACTCAAGTGTTTGTAAAACATCTTGCCCATATGTAAAGAAGGCAATAAGTGGTACTGGTTTAAACCCACATTGCCTGAGCCAAAGAAGTATAAGAGTGAGAAAGAATTGTGATCAGCAGTTGGTGAATGTAGAAGTGGGGAAACAAGAGTGGCAGGGCAACCCTTCTGATAGAAGGTATTCAGGAGGAGTGGAGCATAGCCTGCATTGCATGTGGCACACACCAGTGTGTAACAAATAGCACCAGTGTGTTTCTTGTCCCCCCCCCATAAATACTTACATTTGATGTTGTAGATCAAAAGACATTGCTAACCTGTTTGAAGCTAACATTTACCATAGAAGTACCTAGAGTGAGTAGTCTTATTCTGTCCTGGCAGGAGAGTACAGCAGGGCAGAGTACTGTAGTAGTAGGCCTGGCAGGTGAGTGGACCAGGTCGAAGTGGTTGATGTACTGTGGCATGTTTAAAAGTCTTGAAGAAGCAGTGTCAGAACAATTAAGATGTTCTTGAGAGCTGTTAATGAAGCATCCTGACAAATTAATATAACTGAAGAAAGTGTTTGTGAACTGTTGCAGAAATATCCTGTCACAGACATTTTTGTTAATGCTAAAGAACCATAGACGTATTATTGGTTTAAGGAGTTGTGTTCATCCTTTGTCATAAGTGGAAATAGGAACAACCTTATTAAACAATTTTGAACTGTTGGTGGAACTTAAGTTGGAACTTTTGTTGTCACGCTGGAAACAGAATTGCTAAGTTGGAACTTTGCTACAAGGCAGGATTTCCTTACCTTTTTGGAACTATTGAAAAGAATCCTGCTGAAATCTGGGGAAGGGGAATTCACCCAGATTATAAGGAGTGACAGTTATCAGGTTGTGAACATAACTGTTATATTTGTTATATGCGAACTTCCATTCATTAGCTTGTCGAATTGTTGTATGTATAAGTGTGAGGGACAGAAACTGTTTCCCTTTGGTTTTCTTTAGGCAGGGAAATCCTCATCAGAGTAGTGATAGTGAGGCATTTATCCAACCTATTCAGTCAATAAAATGACATCTTTTGAAAAATCTTCACAACGTTGCTCGAATCACATTTCTGACCCCTCACAGTGAAGATCAGAAGCCCGCCCCCTGCAACTGATGACACATTGCAGCAGAGGTGGGCAACAAAAGCTGTGGGCGCATGGCAGTGATCCTTGGCACCATCCCTGTTGCCATGGGGATTCCACTTGTCTTCGAGATGGCAAAGGAAGCAGTGATGGTGGCACCGGCACCGGGTGTGACCTCACCGCCAACGGGGCCCTCCCAGAAGATTAAAAAGGGCTGGGCATGCCTGAAGCAAAGAGCAGCAGGGATGGACAATGAAAGCAGATGGACCCCCACTAATGCAGGGGCTGCCCAGAAGACCCAAAGAGAGTGTGGGCTGCGTGGTGAGTGTGTATGGCCCCATGCGGTGGATGGGCCACCCTGAAAAAAGAAGCGGGGCCAGGCCATCCCCATTTATCATCAGAGCATGCACTCCCAGCCAGCACTGCCAGCAGCCTTGCAAACAGCCACTCGGCAGCCTGCAGAGTCACAAAGAACAGACCTATTATGGTACTGTGAAGGGGATGACTGACTGCAGCAGTCAACCCATTGTGGAATAGTGTTCTATGTGTGCTATATGTTTTATGTAAATATATATGTATCTATGTGTAGTTATGTGTATATATTACATTATTGTTAAGTAGTTTAAACATTAAGTAGGAAGTCGTTTTTGTATTAGAATGTAATGTATAATTAAAAGCCAAGTAGGGACAGGACGTTGATCATGTGTAAAGGGATTGGATAGGAGAAAAGGGTTAGAGGGGAGGTACCCTGGCGTGAGGTAGAGAGATAGTGTGGCAGCCTGCACGAGGCCTCCTAGCAAGATGGGATCTCCCGCAGAGACCATCTTTTGGCCTCACACTGCAAGTGGGGGGCACCTGAGTATAGATAAGGGGCTGTTGCGTCATGGTTCACCCTAAGGGTCGCCACAACCCCTCCAAAGAAGGGTGTGCTGGCTTAGCAGGTCCACATTCAGTTGGAGCCCATGCCCAGGCAATCCTAGGGATTAACAATGGGAAAGTATACAAGTTAAGTGGTTTTATAAATAAAGAGTGGTCCCCACTGGGATCCCTATACAATTCACTCTTGTGTCTGTGTCCATTGGTAATCTAGGAGCTCCAGTTAAAAGCAATTTTATTTGGCATCTGCAGTGTCCCTCTCTACTCATTGGGCCTGGCCGCTGGCGTGGTAGTATCCATGGGAACTACCCCTGCTCCGGATAAACCACTGCGTACACCAGAGCGGAGAAACTGTGGCTACACCTTGGTACTATCACCATTTGCCTGCTGTTGCTATCTTATGGCCCGATAGTACAATTCTGGCAGTGCCTGTAAAATGCAAGTGCCAATCCTACAGAAATACCAAAACTGTTAGCTTTGCCAATGTTTGATTTAGAATCCTAATTATTTTAGCATGTGAATCATTTGCTTTGATTTAAAAAGGCAGTTGTGACGTATTGATTCCAAAATGCAAGAAACTTCATCTTGAGATAAGTGTCATAAACTCTGTTTTCTTAGTGGTACTTTGAGCAATTGTTTCGAATTTGCTAGACATGTTTACTGAGTCTAATGAGGTCATCTAAGGTGCGGCCAAACACAAGTATGCCCTTTGTTTAAGGAATCTAAATTTTAAAGTAGGTTGCCCCACTTTCTTAGTCTTAATGAGGTACATTGAGGTGTTCGATATACATCCTAAGACCTAGAGGCAATTGCATGATTAAAATAGAATTTGTAAGTGTGCAATCTCTTAACAATTGTTAACCCAGTAGTCCCATGTGTAAAAATCAATATTTTGAAAGGTTTCTTTGTTAAACCACATACAATTTTATAAATAAAAAAAATAGTACTCAAATTTCTTCAAAAACAGGGCTTTTCATTTATTTTTTAATACATTCAATGTTTGCATAACCACATGTTTCAGAATGTGCAAGGCGTGTTCATCAGGTGCCTAAACTAGCAGCAAAACAATAATTTTGTAAATTCAAAATCCTTAAATAAACATATTTAAAATTAGAATGTTCAAGTTAACCAAACAAAAAATCCACATGATCTTTTTACAATGATACAAGTCTTCAGTTTATGACATGATGAGCCACAATATCCTAATACACCAACACAAACCCTGGCCTGAGTTCTCAGGTTAGGCACTATAGAGGATGATATCCTTTCTGGGAAAGTCTTGTCATCTAACTCAAAATGTTAATACAACCTCATTGATTAGGCACTCTTAGATTTTCCCACACGCCTTTGTACCACTGCTTTTAATTTTAGTATTCACTGAGAGGTGGTGACTCCAACATGGCCAAAATATTCCTGGTTAATGTGGGCTTTTGCATTTGTGTAAGGATACACCAGTGGTTCGGTTGGCTGTGCCCTTCCTGTACAGCATTCATTATTTGTTTTTCCAGACCCTTACATGACAACATCATGCACACCCTGATCGGATGAATACTCCTATCACCTCACAACCTCTTGTCACTCTTCTCTCTTCCAGCCTGGTGCCTAAGTAATTGTGCAGGCAACCTCCCTGGCCCACAAACCCACTTAAAACAAATGACCATTGCCCCTGGAACTCCCAATTTTATTTGTCAGCCTTTCCATAGAAAGTAAATAAAAAGACAATTGCCACTGATCAGTTTCAAGATACAAGGCAGCCTCGCTCTTGGGGCGTGCAGCTTATTATGGGTCGTTTTTTATGAGGTGGTGCTCATTTTTATGTGATTATGATAGCCAGTCCACCTGCTCCAATGGAGTGCGTTCATGGGTTTCATCAATCTGGTGACAGCGTAGTTTTAGTATGTGGCATCATCTTTGTTTCATAGGCAGTTGGTTGGAGAAAACGTGCAATTTCTGCAAGCAGAATCTACCTGCCTCTCCCATTGATTGTACTCTCGCTGTTCTACCTCCCATTAATTTCCTTCAAGAGACCTTATTGAATACTGTGTTCCATGGATGATAGCTGGGGTAAAAGATATGCTATGTTGTGAGGCATCATGGCTGAAGGCATGGGGGATGAGAAATTGGCCAGGGCCCCTTCCAACATAGTGCTAGAGGAGGTGGTTCAAGGATTGGGTCCAGTGTATGGCCTGTTGAACCCACAGCAAGTAAGAGAAACGAGTAATTAAGGAGGACCTTGTTCCACAGAAATAGTCACATATCACCTCATTCCCTCTTCCCCGGACCCATAGGTGGTTTTGGAGATCCTCTGATAAGGTAGCACAGGCATGTAGGGGTGCCAGGTTGAGGTGAGTCTATAGTACCACTGTTGCTGGAAGAGTCAGGATAAGGGTGGCGTTTGCAGCATTCAGTATGGTATAAATTTAGAAGTGTTTCTGAGTTCAGAGGTTCTTTGAAATCCTCAATTGTGTGATGAGTGTGAGGTTTTGGGGGCATATGGAGAGTTCAGTGGTGTGGGCCTGTGGATGTGACATAAAAATCGGGAGCGCATGGAAAAGGTGAGATTGGAAAAAGTGTGAGGAGGTATTTTCAGGAGCATGACGTTTGTTAGTTGAAATGCGAGGGAGGGTGGACGGTACAGTTTTTTGCTTTTCTTTACCCCTTTCATTTCCATAGTTTGTTCTAAACTGGGCTGCCGGCAACGCCCACAACTTAAATCTAGCTCCTGAGTGTCGTGTTTGTGTGTGTGTCTCTCTCTCTCTGTCTCTCTCTCTCTCTCGCTCTCTATCGCTCCTGCTCTCTCTGTCACTCCCTCCGTAACTCTATTTCTCTGCACTTCCTCTCTTTCTCTCACTCTCTTTAGTCTTCTTCACTCAACCTTTTCAATCTCCAAATCTCACCAGTTTTATTCTCTGCCCAACCTGGAGTTCTTGCCTTCTCCTGTTCTCTTCTTCCTCTGCAGGTTATTTTTTCCATCGCCCCATTGCATCTATTTTACCTCTCAGCTGCCCATGTTCTGTGGTATTTTTCCAGTACCTATACATGTTCGAAGGCATTCACTTATTCATCCATCCTCATATTCCCATTATTCACCCATCCTCACATGCTTACTCAATAATCTAGTCACCCACTTAACAGGCATTCATGTATCCATCCACACTTCATCATATTACCATTTGCCCTTATAGTTTCTTGCATGCATTCGTCTATATTCAAAATCTTTCATTAATTAAACACCAATCCTATTCATTCATCTATTCTAATCATTCATGCACACATCCTCCTTTACTCACAAATCCTCACATTCATATCCATTCATCCACCCCTTTTATATTTTGTATTTGTATATCATTATACTTTATATGGCACCTTTTACCAAAGCGCTTCACATAGGACAATCAGCGGTACATTAAAATCAGCAATGAAGATCAGTGTTCAGGGTCAACCAGTATCAATAAAAGAGACGAGTGGAGGAGATGAGTTTAGAACCACTCTCCCCTTTGCTTGCTCCCCCGCCCCCCAAGATATTCCATATCTATTTAAGTGTGTTTGTGTGCATGTGCTCTAAAATGTCATCACTATACAGAAGCAAAAACTATTGTCTTTGCCAATGCCTGCAGTATTGTAATGCTAACTTTGTTGGAGATCATCGACCCACAACAGTTACAATGCCAAATGTATACTAATGGAACACAGGTTGACATCATTAAATTGGAAGTGAACACAGGTTATCATTAAATTGGAAGTGAGCCCAGGCAAACTAATAGAATTATCAAACCTCTTAAACACATATAGTAGGGGGAAAAAAGAAACATTTGCAATTTGGAAGCAGAAAAATAAGGTTCATGTTAGCTTGATAATCCAGTTCAAATGATGCTATGGATTGGGACAGCATTAAGGCTTGTTCAGGAAGTGAAAAGCCTGGCGCCTTACCTTGGACCTATCTGTCTTATATGGAAAAGAGTTATAATGAGGTCCAATATCATACTCATCACAACAGTCATCATTTGCTCCATGTCCTGAGCCATCCCCACACCCTCTTCATCTATGCAATTGATGATATCTTTGTCTATTTTTCTACACTGCCTCCATCACCTTTGTCACTATGGACTCCTGCACCATCTCTCTCACCATCAACTTTGACCGGTCATCTCCTTTCTCCTCTTAACCCTCAGGTTTTTCCTATTCTAATGCTTTGGCACACTCACTCATCACTGCAGATAAAGGCCTATGCTGAGGTTCAGATGATCCACTCGTGTGGGTGAAGACAACCTTCTCCTCCAGATTCGCTGGAAAGACATGGGGCACAGTAAGATAGGCTGCTGACTCTGAAACAGGTTCTTCACCAGAGGACCTGCCAGGAGCATATTTCAAAAAGTGGCCTTCATTCTTGCTGGGGGTAGTGATGAAAGGGATTCTCATTCCTTTATCCAGCAATGGGCTTTGACTCGAGCATAGGCATGTACTGTTGCTCTGCTATCCACCTTGCTGCATCTCCCAACTAATGTACCACTCTGCACTGGCCTGTCATGGTTACTGATGGGCAAGAGCCTTGTTAATCCAGGTCACAGATATTGTCATTGTTGTTATTGATGACCCAACATCTGCCATTGGTTTGGTGGTGGGCATTGTAAGGCATGTCATCATGATGCTGCTGTTGCGAGACTCTGCACATCCCTCTGCTTCTCTAAAAGAAGACACAGATTAACAAAATGTCAGAAACCTAAAAATATAATAAACAAACTATAAGGTACAATGCAAAAATGAAGGGAATAGAAGAAGGGAAGAAAAGAAAGATTTTTAAAAATACGTATTTAAAAAGACTATGGGTGTGTAGCAGTGTGTTTCGTGGCTTGGGGTGGCTTGGGGTGCAAGTAGCAAACCGGAAAGTGGAGCGAGCTGAGGAGTCTGTCCTTCCTTTACATCATTTGCTGCAAGAGGAGGACCGTTCAAAACCACACACCCTGCATGCACCCTGAGTGCAGTGGTGTGTAGCAGTGTGTTTCATGTTCCGTGTCTCCGTGCTGAGCCGGAACATATCAGTGGCAGTGACTCCATGTTGCTAACTGCGTCAAACCCTGACGTCCACATCACTCCTTGAAGTAAGTTTCAGAGAAACTGGGCTGTAGCTTTTCTGGTGGTCAGTGCCCCTGTGCATGTGAGCATTTACAGCTGATCAATCCTTTGGATTGGATTGCCGTACAGCTTCAATATTTGGGCTTGTTATTACCTGTGATTACGTTTGGAACAGGGGAGTTGCTAGATCTGGAAAAGACCCATGGCTAAGATGATGTCAGAACTGTTGGGACTGGGGCTAGCTAGTCTTTTGGCTGTAGCTCCTGAGATTCTATCCAGGGCTACTGCATTTGGGTTTTTGTTTACTTGCAAAACTGTGGAAAAACTGCTCGCTTGTGAGTCTTCTTTTTTCTAAACAACCCTTTTCTTTTCTCACTCCATAGCTCAACAAAGCTTTTCCGGCTGCTGTGACTGTGGGGCTACGGCCTTTTGAGCCGCAGCTGTCTATGCTCTCTTTGGAATTACCTGAGTGCAGTGAAGTGGTGACTGTGGGGACTTTATCCTTTGAACCACACTGTGACTTACCATTCACCCTCGGTTACGTGCTTACTTGAGCTTTTAGTCCTCTCAAGATGCATAGGCTCCGTAGTGGCAAGCGTCTGCAGGAGCTGGAATTGGTTCAGAGTGAGGAACCGACTCCCCCTCTAGACAGTTCTAATATCAACAGTCAAGGACCCAAATTAGCCTCTCCCGGACCCCTTGCCCTCACTGCAAGATCTAGTGCTGTCCTCAAAAATAGGGTACGGGGGTGGGATTGACCCGACAAAGTCCTCTACAACTAAGGCTACTAGTGGTAAAACCATGGAAGTTCACTTGGGAACATCCTGCTCACCAAGTAAAGTGAATCCCGAGGATTTACTGGACTGTACTGATTCAAATTTTGTCTCAGACATTTCATTGTTTGCCCCGGTGGTGTCCCTTGAACTCTCCATATGGGTTTGCTTATCATTGGGGCCCCACTCATTGGACCCTCTGGTGATTTGCCCTAGCAGGCCTAAAGGGAGTATGGAGGAAGTGTTCCTACACAAATCTACGGGGAAACTGATGTTCAAGTCTCCCGCCTAGGGGGAGGACTCAGGGCTCTCCCCTAACCAAGTGGAAGCTCGCTTTTTTTTAAACCAACCAGTCCTTGATTCCTCTCAATGCTCCTCCCCATTGAAAAGCGCAGGTACAGTGCAAAATCAAGCTGACCAGTTCTTCCCTTCGAGAACTGGTTTTCCCTTGACTCAGGAAGAGCCTATAATCAATGCATGTTCTATTTCCAGTTCTTTCAAGGGTTCTGGATACTATGGATATGGTCTATATAATGTTAATTGCAATAAAGGTCGCAGAGAGCCATATAGCATTATAGACTATTTGTCTAGAGCCTCTCAAACAACTCCTCTGGTAAATTTTGCATGTGGTGGAGTCTCCGAGGAGCCCGCGACTTCAGCTGTGGTTCATGGACCACTACAATTGGCCGTGGATCTTATGCCGCAATTAATCACGGAAAACCAGAGGAGGGCTGACATTGCAACCTTGCCCACTTTGGGCTCTTTCTCTGAGGCGGGGGTGGGGTTGAATTGGCAAGTGAACCTTCACTTGCCCAGCTTGTTGTTCCCAAAAAGAAAAAGAAGAAATCTAAAAATGCTAAAAATGCCCTGGCTATGTTGGGCCAAAATAATAAAAGTTCCTTTAAATGTTTGCGATCTGTGAAGCACAGACTTAAGTCTTCCCTGAAGGGGAGTCTCCCGAGGCTTTTCATGAGAGCGACCGTTTAGTGGCTTCCCCATGTGGAAGCCAAAGGAGAAGGCCACAAGGAAGAGGGAAACAAACAAGTCTAAATACTCTTGTTCATTTCCTAAAAAGTCAAAATCCTCACACAATATTAAGAAGCCAAATCGCCTAATTACAGCCTTTTTAAAACCCAAAGGTAAAGCTGTGACCAAAAGTGAGGTTAACCTTCTGATGTTGTCCAGTTATTCCATTGATTCTACAGAGTCTGGAATCAGCCCGGCCCCAAATATTGCTAAAGTACCATTGAATGGCTCTTTGAGCCAGGGGGGAAGTGGTGAGAGAGTGAGTTTACCTCTCTTGGCCGAATAAATGCACAGTCAACAGCTGTGTTAAATACAAACACCTCAATTTTGTACCTACCTCTTGTATGCCCCAGACTATACTTAATAGATTCCCACCCTTTATGACCATGGATGAACAGAGGGTTAGAGTTGCACGGGAGCAAGGAGCATGCTCCTCAGGAACATCAAGTCCCTATAATTACAGGTTCATTTAGGCTCCCAGTAATAGGGGAGTTTGACGAGGTGAACACACTCCTAGGCCTGTTGAGGCTAGCATAAAGTTGGCGGATAGTCTAGTCTATTTATCAATTAAACACACCTTTAAGGTCAATGGGGTTTATCCACTGAACCGCCAATACATTCTGCCCTTGTTTAAAAAAATTCCATCCCTGCACTGTCGGACTTCTAGGAATATTGCAAGCATTTTCTTTGTTGACTTTAGAAGGGTGGATATTGTAAAAGTGGGTTTTCACTCCTTTCTGGTTCAGGAATCTTGTTATGGCTGAAGCAGAGAGACTTTTCACTATGGGTTATCTGTTAACTGAAGCAAGCGATGAGCCTCTCACTGGCACTCAAAGAGTAATCTATAGTAGGGGATTAGACTTAAATCCCTGGGAACCCCTTCTAGTGAATTTTAAAGAGCCCACCACCAGCTCTACTGGTTTAGGCTCTTTTGTTGATAAAAAATGCACAGTCTCATATGATTGGGCTCATGTGATTAATTCCCTGGAAGAGCATAAACGGGGGCAGAATGGCTCAAATTAAAAATTGGCCACACTTTTTCTCTCATACAATACACAAGGTTTTATTCATCTATGTTTTAATGGGCAGCTTTGGGATGAGGTGGACCTAATCTGCCAGCAGGAAACCTTTATGTGGTGGATGGGTTTCTTACTTCGCATGAGCCTTCCCGAAAAAGGGCTAAAGGGCAGAACTTCTGGTGGCCTTTTGACAGGCTGGTGTATTTCTCTGGGCTCCAGAGTCGAAAAAATCTTATTAGGCCGTACTGATATCTTGGCCATTAAGATTACTTGGTGTGATGCTGCAGATTTTGCTTGGAAGTCGCTGGTCATCCTAAATGTTTACTTTCATCCAGTTTCAGCATGCCTTGTTGACTTTCTATCAGCCATAACTCATTGCATTGAATTACATTGGGCCTCATTACGAGGTGGGCGCAAAGGGATTACCGGCACCGGCACCGCAAAGGGATTACCGGCACCGGTATCCTTACCGGTGCCGGTAATCCCTTTGCGCCCTACACCGAGGTCCCTTAGCGGGTTCCTCCCTTAACGCCTGGTTTTACCAAGTTTTAATAGCGCCTTGGCTACCTCCAAACACGGAATGAGTGTCTCTAAAGAAACGGGCCTCATTCTGAGGTTGGTGCTAGTTAGTCATGGCGCTATTAGCGCTAGTGCTAATCATGGCGCTATTAGCGCCATGACTAGCACCATTACCGGTACCGTGTCCGCCCTCGTTCAATGGGGATTTACCGGTCTAGTCCGACCTTTGCGGGACCGGTAAGTCACCATTGAAATTGTCAATCCCCATTCCCATTTGAGCCCGCATAGGGCTCAATGGGAATGGGGATGGTGCTAATAACGGTACCGTAAATTATGGTACCGTTATTAGCTCTGAAGTCCCTTTGCGGATCCCGTCCATAACGCCTGGTAAAAGCAGGTGTTAAGGACAGGGCCGCAAAGGGACCTCGTAGTAGGGCGCAAAGGGTTTACCGGCAGCAATGTCCTTAACGGTGCCCGGTATCCCTTTGCGTCCTACTCGGAATGAGGCCCACTGACTTGGTCATCTTGGGTGACATCAATGATCATTCGCAGCTTAGATTTCTATGGGCATCATTTAACAATGGGAGGATTACATCGAATTGCTCTCTTCACATTGAGATCAGACCACGTGATTACTCAGTACTATAGCGCCCTAAAATAGCTGAGCACTTTAATAGGAAAGTAGAACAGCATCTTTTGGTGGGTCTGTTCACTACCCCTATCTTTGCTGATCAAGGGAACTGCACACTCTGAGCTTTCACATAAATATAATATCGCTGTTGTCATCTTAAGAAAAAGGAAGCTTCAACAGAATATCAGGAAGACTAAGAGGTTGGGACCCACCCCTTGGGAGTCGATAAAGAAACTCAGACAGACATATCGCAATTGGCTAAGGGGGCATAGGTACCTACTTCTGCAAAAAGATGCAGAGGGTATTTAATCCGCACTGAACTTCAGCAAATCAGCAAATCTTTGGTGTTTGAATCGAGGTCAGGCGGCTCAGATATCCTTGCAAGCACAGCCAATTTTCGGGGTCTGTTTGGGTGGTCCATTTTAACATCTTATATGGCAGCCCACAGGGAGCAAGTGTCTCTACCATGGCTCCAAATCTACCATTGGTTTGTAATTCCTCTTGGGAGGATTTGAAAATTGACACAGAGGACATAGTGTGGGCAATTAAGAAGTCAAAAACATCTAATGCTCCACGCCCAGACGGCCTAACAAATCTTACTTTAAAATCTGCTCCTTGGATATGGGCTGAGGTCTTATTGCTTTTGTATTCCAAAATACTGACATATCAGGTATTCCCGTCCATATGCAAGGAGGCAATGGTCATAGTGATCTTTAAAAAGGGAAATAGAGTGGACCCTGCTAACTACCGCCCTATCTCCCTACTCAAGGCTTCATATAAAATCTTTTTGAGATTTCTTTTATGAGATCTTGAGCGCTGGGTGGAGGATTCTGGGAAATTTGATATTAACCAATCTGGTTTTAGAAAAGATCTAACACATCACTTAACTGCTTCATTATTCACCTACTAAGGAAGCTAGGGCTCTTATCAAAGCGTACCTTGTATGTTGCCTTCTTAGATATTCTAAAGGCATTCAACTGTGAAGATCGAGTTCATTTATGGAAGATGCTGAGGGACTGGGGTTTCCCTGAATACTTGATCAGTATTTTGGAACACTTGCATATGGACATTCACCTAAAGGTTAAGTTGGATAAAAAGGGAAACTTTACTGAAAGGATCTATGCAGCACATGGTCTTCGGCAGGGCTGTGTTTTAGCACCGTTCCTATTTAATTTATACATTCTAGGGATAGGAGCGGCCCTTACCGCCATTGTCGCAAACCCTCCAAAATTGGGCTCAACTAAACTGCAGTATCTGCTTTATGCTGATTATACAGTTCAACTGGATTACACCGTAGTGAGACTGCAAACTTCTCTGATAGCTATTTATCACTATCTTAAGGATTTGGGTCTGTACATTAATGTCCCCAGGTTCTAAATATGAATCAGCAAAAGCCGCTGTTGGGTAGAAGAAACTTTACTTGGTTTATTGATGGCCATAAATTGGAGGAAGTGTCAGAATTTAAATATCTGGGTGTAATCTTTAACTCCAAGAGATCATTATTATTGGCAAATCAGGGCCTTGAACTTAAAGCCAAAACGGCAGCTTCCCAACTTCGGGCTCTTGATAATAAATATGGTTGATTCTCTCTTCCCCAAGTAATAAAAATGAATAATCAAATTCTGGTTCTGAGATCAATCTATGGAGCCGAGGTGCGAGAAGAGGGCTTGTTGTGGGCAAAAGTTGAAGCTATTATTTTGAAGCGTGTTCTTAATCATCCATAGGGTGTTCCTTTGGCTGCAATTCAACATATCGTGAGCCTCGTTTCGCTGGAAGCCATGATCTCTTGGCGTAAACTACAGTTTGTGCGCAATATCTTATTTCCTCCTGCTGGCACTCTGTTTAAACAACTAAATATCTCCACTTCCTGTGATGATTGCAGCATTTTAACTCAATGGATTAAGTGGTCCATGACAATTCTTATGACAAATGATTTGCTCCTAGCTCATCTGGAATACACTTCTAGGAAGGTCAAGAGGAACATTTATGAAAATGATTGGATATCGAATAGAACCCGGTTAGAAACATATCAAATCTTCGAACACTTTGCACTTGATATTAAATTACTCAACACAATTCAGAATTGTCTCATCAGACATCCCGCAAAGAAATCAAGGTCTTCCTGGATATGTTTGAAACTAAATCTCCTCTTGACCCAGGATGTATTAGGGACACGCAGCAAATTAGCTAATCCTGATCGTTCTGGCCGATACTGCACAAATGCAAATGAAACTGTGAAACACATAACCATAGAATGCACTGCACTTTCTGATTTTCAGAGAAACCCTGTATTTTATCAAAGGATAGATCACTGGCAAAGGAAGAAATTATATTTTCTGGACTATCCCCCCAAAAAATGCAATATATCAATGAAGCACTAGAGGTAATGATAACGACCAGACATCAAGTATTGTTCTACCTGAAGCAGACAAGACAGGCTCTGAAGAAGGCATGAGGGAATAAAATCATATAGAATAGTGGCTAACAAGACCAATATACTGCCCAGCTTGAGTTTACCAACTAGAGATTTCAAAAGGAAGCATCATAAATACAATCAAATGTCAGAGTCATTCAAATATGAATACACTAGGGACGGTACACTCCTACCAGGGTATACAATCACTACATTAGTGTGAAAAAAGTCCAAATGGCTTAGGAGTAGGGCCCAAGGAAGGTAGACTAAAACATCCAAGGGAGCAAGAAGAAACTCTTTCTTAAGAAATCAAAATAAACAATACATACTTCGATAACCTTCAATGAGCTTTATGAAAATGTTAGCTAAAGTGTTCCCACATTACTTAAAGGGTGAGACATTCTGGAACCCCTAGTTATGCAGTATTCACAGAGGAAGGAGGCCATTGCTGGAGTGGGGCTTAGGATATTTAGGGAAGGGTTAATATACTGCAGTGGCGACAGCATTGATGAGTCAGTGTTGGTTTTGCTTCTTCAATGTGAGTGATACATTAAGTGATTGGGGTGGGTGAACAACACAAGTGCTACCACCGTAGATGTGGGGAGGCGGGCAACACAGCAGTCAATGTCTATCTCTTGAACTGAGTGGAAGAGACACTTGCTATTGGTTTAGGCCTGTGGGAAGGAGCAGAAGGAGCTGGAAAATCCTCAGGGTGGCTTGTAAGAGAGTCAAACTCACCTGATTCTGCAGGTTGGGGAAGCAGAGATTGGGGTAGGCACTTGACATACCAGTCAATGGGTGAGTGACACATTTGGGACATCATGTCAGCACCCAAACAAGACACGCCAGATGCAGGGGGGCTGTGCCTCTCATGGTCTTTTATTTATGCAGCAGCACTTACTATGTGCGCTAAGGATACCAGAACTGTATGTAGTCCTTTGAAGTTTAAATACAAATCACATTCCACATCCCTTTGCAAGTTACTCTGGAGAACACTCGCCAGAACTAGTAAAGGCACAAATGCTGACCTAGAGAGGGAGTAGCAATGTGGGTTCCTTTCGCAATTATAGGAGGGAAATGTGAAGATTGCATCTTCCGAAGACTAGCAAAGACTAAGGGCCTCATTACGAGTGTGCCAGTAATTTGCCGGTGATTCGTTGGAGCCAGTGTCACTGTTTCTGGCAAACGCAACCATGGAATCATCAGCACATCACAACCTTGCAGGAGCGCACATTCTGGCATGCTGGTAATGATGCGACCCGCATGATGTAAACGCTGTCATCATTGGCTAAAGTTGGCTAAAGTCGGTGGCACCACCAGCATTAATGCCGGTGGCGCCATTAACGGCATGTTACTCACAGAAACAATGGCAAACCAAACACTGTGACAGGAAACAATGTCATCACCGGCACTGGAAGTTTGCCGGCGGCCATTTTTGAAAGTACAATACACTTAATATCACTGAGTTCCTGTTGCCATCCAGACATGTAGACACCTGCATCTCAACAGCAGGCATGTCATCTCGGGTCCCTGAAAGGCTGCAGCAGAAGCCACACTTTTCCGGCAAGGAATTTACCATCCTGACAGACACCATTATGATATGATATGATATGGCATTTGTATCGCGCCTATACACAAGTGTTTCAAGGCGCGACGAGGCAGGGGGGGGGACAAGGGGAGACAGACTAACGATCCTACTAGGCCTGGTGTCATACAGATCGCGCAAGTGCATGAGTAGGGGGGACGGGAAAAGTGCAAGGGGGAAAGGGAGAGGGGAAAGTGCAGTACAAAGTGATTAGTAAAATACAAGATAAATAAAAAGGGCCAGCTGGTGGCAAGTGCAGGATAAGTGCAGACAAGTGCTGGGAAGGGGGGCTGTGGGATACAGAGACAGTCCCGTAGTGCAAGGGTTGCCAGGGAGGCAGTGCAGGGGAGAGTGGCTGGGCCAAGGGCCGGGATTGGCGAGTGGCCCAGTTGCTGATTCAGTACAGTTTCAGTGATTTAGCAGGGGAGAGGGGGAGAGAAAGCAGAAGCAAAGAGGAAGGTTTTGAGGTGCTTCCGGAACCGGCAATGGTTCTCCTCAAGTTTCAGGGAGGCAGGAAGGCTGTTCCAGAGGGAGGCCCCTGCTGCGAAGAGAGATCTCCCCCCAACTCATTGCTTGGAGAAGCGGCTGACCCTGAGGGAGTTGGAGGCGGATGAGCGAAGAGCTCGAGAAGGAAGATATTTAGGAAGAGAGAGTTGAAGGTATTTTGGCCCAAGGCCCCAGAAGGCCTTGTGGACAATGCCGCGGGTTTTGAACGTAATCCTCGCAGCCACAGGGAGCTAGTGTAGCGATTTCAGTCCTGTAGAGATACATGCTGGATAGCTGTTTTCCACAGACCACCAGGGCAGTACACAACTGGAAAAAAATGGCATCTGGGAGGAGCTGGCACAGAAGGTGTCAGTCATGGGACCCGTATCTCACAAAGAACGTGGCTGCTATAAGCGGTGAGATGACCTCCACCTGAGGGTCTGCAACCTGCTGTCTGCTGGGCCACTGGCGGTGGGATGGGCTCACCAATAAAACTCATGCCGTGGGAGGAGAAATGCAGCAGTGTGCAGGGACACCTGGAGAGGGCAGTGAGTTCAACGTGCCACACCAAAACAAACACAGCTTGCATGCAAATGCAGCGCATGCCACACACAGTGACATGCCCAAATGCATGACACCAAACCACATCCAGCCCATACAGTGGCCAATGAACCACATCCATTGGCCATGGGTTTACAAACATTGCCCCACAAACATCCAAACACACATATGCCCACATGAGTACTGGTCATGTGCATAAAGTGATGACATGAGAAGCAAAACATACACAAGATACACACCCTCAGAGGTGGCGTGCATTCACCATGAGCAATGTGCCCCCGTGACACACTCACATGCATGCACGCATCAAAGCCATCTTGACGGACCTGGCCCTGGCATGGCTGACCGCCTACCTGTCAAACCGACACCCCAAGTACAATTGTGCTCTTCCCTCACGTCCACCTCACTCTCCACCTGTAGCATCCCTCAGGGCACCATTCCATCGCCATGCCCCTCTGGCCTACTTGATCACCACCTTTTCACCTCACTCCCAGTGTCAAGCTGATGACACAAAGCAGACCTTTAAGCTTCAATCCTCTGCCTCCTCTCCATCCTCTTTCATATATGACTGCCTGAATGCTAATCATACTTCCTGCTCTGCTAAAAATCTCTGCCTTAATACCAGCGAGAAAGAGAAGCCTCGGATTGTGACACCTGCGCCCTGTTTCCCACCCACTCTCTGGCCACCTTCCATGGGCCAACTTCCATGGGCCACCTCACCTCACCCCTGTGATAGGCTATAAACCTTGCTGTCACCTTTGACTCAACCCTCTCCTCGCCTCCTCACATTACGGACCTTACCAAAAAGTCCAATTTACAGCACCACCACCTCAGAGGCACCCTACCTTTCCACACCTACCCCCAGAAGCCCAATTCTCCAGAGCGCTGTTTCTCACTAGGCATAACAGCTGCAACAGCCTCTTTCTCAATGTACTGCTTACCTCCCTCTGCCCCCTCAAACTAATCTAGAATAGGGACGCATGAATAAACCTAGGCTTCAAGTGCTGGAAGCTCTTCCCTCCAGCCCTGAAATCACTCCACTGGCTCCAAGTGACGACAAAGATCAAAACCAAGGCCCTTTGCCTCATACACAAGGCTGTCTGGGGCCTGGTCACCCATGATATTCACTAAGACCAGACCATCCTCGACCAGTCTCCCCTAGCATCCCTTACCAGCACTTGCCCTCAGCCACCCTTCCCTATACTAGCCTGAATCTTGTCCACCCCATCCTTTCCAATGTACTCCCCTCCCCCTTTAACCGCTTGCACCAGCCCCTGTGGCTCCCATCAGCACTTGCTTAGCCTCTTGTGCCCCCAACCCCTGCACTTATCCCCCTCCCATCCCAGCCCCCTTACTCCTCCCTACCCTGCACATAATTGTTCACTGCACTTGCACGGTATAAATGAGACAACAATATAACCGTTGATCCTAATTTATACACCACCAGTCATCTGGTGGCACCTGGAAACACTTGCGTATAGGCGCCATACAAATTCACGATCTATGAACTGTAAACTCCATGCACAGGCTTCATGTCACACGCTGTATGAGCTGCATGTTTCAAGGCCATAGGATGTCACAGAGGTGACTAACGGCATGCTCATCTCACCCCTGGGAGGGGAACAAGGCAATCTCTGCACTAGCTGAGTCCCTCACGCTTTCCCTGCAGGTGTGCACTATAGCGCACAGAAGGTTCTGACACCCCCCTCAACTATCACCATGCCTGCCAGCTCCCAACAGAGCAGCCCCAGGCACCAATCCCTGCATCTGTTAGGCTCACCACAAAAGTGCAAGTCCGGTTTTAAGAGGCCATGGAAGTGAACAAGTTCCAGACTTCAAGTGACAGTGCTATCTAGGTTTTGTTTTTTTGCATGGTGTGTTTGGGAGGCTTAGTTGGGGAGTGGGTGGCAGGGAGGGTTAGTTGGGGAAGCTCAGTTGGGAAGAGGGGGGTGGGCCACACGTTTTTTGTTTGTTCATTCAAAAATAAAAATGATTCTGCACATGAATTCACGTCTGCACATTCAGTTCGTGAAGTGGTGTGCTTCATTTTTGAGCTGCATCACCTGAAGTGTGTGCCATGGATTGTGTGCAGGCGCTGCATGCTCAAAAGTAGTTCTCTATGAGTTTCTGATGGGCTGCACGCCCATCTCTGATATCCCTGGGATGGTGTTGTAGCATGTCACCGTCATCATCATCATCGTCCACCGGAGACATGTCCATGGCCAGGGGCAGGGGAATGTTCTGCCGGATGCACATATTGTGAAACATGGCACATGCTAAGACTATCTTCCCCACTTTCATTGGTCTGTGCATTAGTGCCCCGCTGGAGTGGTGAAGGCACCAAAACAGTGCCTTTAACAGTCCAAAGGTTTTCTCAATTGTCATCCTTGTTCTGATGTGAGCACACTTGTATGCGGTTTCCTGGTGGCTCTGTGGGTCTCACATATGCGTCATCAGCCAATCAGCCATTGTACTAAGGGGTAGGCAGAATCACCTGCATGAAATGGGATAAAGTAAGGGCCATTTTATTGAGGTCACTGAGCAGTGCATAAATGTTGGGATGTGGGTGTGTGACACATGCATCTGGGTCTGTGCTCTTGCGGGCCCTAAATCACCTTGCTACACCCTGTGACAGGAAATAATGGTTAGGCCATGTGTAGGATCTGACTCCCAAGGATGGGTTGGTGGTGGTGGGTGGTGCATAGTCAGGATATACTGTGCTTTGTGACATGGCAGTGATGCATTATGGTACCTGTAATGCATTGCAGGTGCCTGTCCATCCATGCCCAGATTGTGATGGGGTGTCCATCCATTGTGGTACATGCCAGACGTGGCCATCCACTCTTGCATGCAGAATGTGTCCCTGCCTTTGCATGGTGCCTGAGGGACATGCATTGGTTCCAGTGAGTATCCCCCATGCCCTGGTGCACATGCAATGTGGTGTGTGTGTTAATCCTTTTACTCACCCAATATCCATGTCTGCTGTCCATCAAAATGCACCATATACCCAGGCAATGTGCTATTGCATAGGACCATGGAGTCATGGGTTGATCACAGGAAGCAGAGGCATTGCTAGGGTGGGGTCTGAGGAGGCTATAGCCCTGGATTTTTTGGTTGTAGCCCCAGATAGAAGCTCTGGGGTTACAACCAAGAAGGCTAGCTAGCCCCCAGTACCGACAGTCCCAAAATTCGCATAGCCCTGGATATGGATCTTTTCCAGACCTAGCAACTCCCTTGACAGGAAGCATGCACAGCAGTGTGTGATCGTCGGGTCTGCATCGCAGAAAACCAGCACATTCAAAGAGTAGTACAGCTTTCGGTTTCAATACACTTCCTCTGTGGCGTGAGCATCCACTAGCTCGATGTGTGTGTAGACTACTGCTCCCAATACATTAGGCATGCCCATGAGGGCATGGAAGCGACCTTGGTGGTGTTCACCTGTGCCTGTGTCATTGGTAGGGTGATGCTGGGACACATGATGCAGGAGGGCATCCAGGACATGCACAAGCACAATTGAAAATGCTGGCTGGGAGATGCCATGCAGCTCCCCAACTGTGTGCTGGAATGTGCCTGTTGCAAGAAAATGCAGCTCAAACACCACCTTCAACAGGGGGGGTATGGCAGTCCGGATGCCAATGATGCTCTGGATGTCATCCTGGATGAGGGCCACTATTTCCAGGATGGTCTCCCTGTTCAGGTGGTATAGTGTGTCGATCTGCCTGTCAGCCATGTACCAGGGTGAGGTCCTTGTGTGCGGTATAGGTGCTGCCCATTGTTCCTCTGCATTCTCCTTCTCATCCTCCTCCTCTTCCTTCACTGCCTATCAGCCTGTTGCCACTGATCCACATCCTGCTCATGGAGCTGCACTCCAAGTCCATGACTACTGCTACAAGTTGCATCATGGTTGTGTTGGAAGGTGTGTGTGTGGTGTGGGTGTGGTCTTTTTCAGCAGACCATGTACTCATTGTGTGAAGCTGGGTCAATTGGTCGCACCTGTGGTTTGTTCCTCCACACCTTGGCCTGGTTTCGGTCTGCATCGTGGTGCCAGTGTTTCCGGCACAGTTTTCCCAGTGGTACTGGCATTTTTGTGCCAGTGTTTCTGGGATAACTGCTGTTGTAATGCTGCCTTCTTTCCGAGGTGCCGGAATTTCTGGAACTAATTCCGGAGGGTCCCACTGTTTTGGTTCCCTGTGCTACCGGTAATGGTAGCACAGTATCCACTGTTACTGGCACCGTTGTTACTGCCATTCACTCTCATAGTCTGGAAATTGTGCCGGGAATCATAATTACCAGCACGTTGTTTCCAGACCGCAACACTTGTAATGGGGCCCTAACACACAATGATTTCAACAGCTGGAGCCATTTAAAAATTCCAGGTCTCTATCTCTCAATCATGATGATGAGAAGGATGATGAGCAGTACAAAGATCAATATCCATCCAAGTCCAGACAAGAGTTTGAATTGCTGCTGCAAAGCATTGGTCCTGAGCAGGAGAATGATACCACAGATATAGAGGCTCTAGTAGTGATTGAAACGTGACCCCCTTTGTCAGAAAACACATCAGATCCTTATGTGAAATCTAGAACACCACCTGTCTTAACACTGCCGGTACCACAGTGCCAGATGAGTCCAGAATGTGTGTTGTTAGATCTCAATGAAAGTCAAAGGTATTGCAGTACTTCACACAGAATAATCAGCAACCAGATCTGGCCACTTGTACACTCTTCCAGAAAACAATGTGCAGAGGGAGGGCAAGAGACTTTATTTGGGTATTACATCTATGTGGTTCCCTTGGAGTAGACAGAATGTGCAGACAAGGCAGTACAATAAAAGACCATCACATCCATACCACCAGAAAAGCAGCATACCACCACCATTCTACACAAATACACCTATAAATACTGCAGCTCTGCCAGTCTTTTGGAGTAAACAAAATGCTCTACCCCCTGCACCTCAGCGAGGCACAGTTGTGATCCCCCACTGTGCCAGGCCTGAGTACTGGAAGTGTATGAGCATTGCCAAAAATGACACAAGTCACATGACAGACAATGCCTGTTCAATGCTATCCTGGCTCTTATGTTGACAATAGATTATTGACCTAATGAGTTTATGAAACTCCTAAAAAGCCTTCCGCCGACCCCTCATGTCCGGATAACTACCACCCCAACTCTATCACTCTCTTCCTTGGCAAAATCCTGGAGAAGCTGGTCTTCACCCAACTGGCCCAGCATGCTGAGCTCTGTGGTTGCCTACACAACCAACAATCTGGATTCGAAGCATCCAGAGGCACGGAAACTGCTCTTCTGAACACTCATGAAGAAATGCTTGCATATCTTGACACTAACTCTCCTTCTACTTGATTTCTCCTTTGCACGTGATACAGTCAACCATCCCATCCTCATAAAAACGGCTCCATGATGCCCTTGGTATCTCAGAGCGGGCACTGGACTGCAGACCTCCTTCCTCATTGACCGTCCCTCCAAGGTCATCCTAGGCTCTTTCTACTCTACTACCTTTATCTCCACCTGTGGCGTTCCCCAGGCTTCTAACCTCACCCCATGGCTCTTTAACATCTATCTCTCTCTACTTGCTCACCTTATTTCCACTTTCTCCAATCACTTCCAGTGTTATACAGATGATACCAACTATTCTTCAACTTCGCTCTGATGGTCTCCCTACCTCCTCTACCATTCCTGACTGCCTATCTGCTATCCAGTTTGCCTCCAATTATCTCTGCTTCAATGCCAGGTATACTGAGATACTTCCAATTGGGACTCCCACTCCCTCTTTCCTCCCTTCACTCTGGCCACCCTCTATAGGCTGTCCCCCTTCTCCCCCATCTGAATCCAGAAACCTTGGAGTTATCTTCAACTCCTCTTTCTCTTTCCTCCCTGACATCTTGGACCTTGCTAAGAAGGCCCATTTTCAACTCTGCATCCGCAGAAGTATCCTTCTTTTCTTCACTTTTCAACAGAAGCTCAATGGCTCTAGACTGGACGACTGCAACAGCCTCTTCCTTAATCTACCCTCTTCCTCTCTCCGTCCCTCCAGCTTGTCCAGAATAGGGCTACAACACTTATCCTTGGTCTCAAGCCCAGAGACCATATCTCTACAGCCCTAAAATCTGTCCACTGGATTCCTGTTGCTGCAAGGATCGAATTAAAATGCCTATGCATCTTCCATAAGGCTATCCGGGGCAAGGACCAATCTATCTACAACTTACTCTCACCAAATACTTTCCTTCCAGATCTTTAAGCTCATCCGACTCCATCTCTCTGCTTGTCAAATGCTTTTCTAAGCAGTGAGCTGGTGGCAGATCTCTCTCCTTGGCTGGCTCCCTCCTCTGGAACAGCCTCCCACTACCTCTCTGCCTTGAGCAAGATTTCCTCAAATTCTGAAAGCTCCTCAAGAATTTCCTCTTCACCTCCTCCTTCCCCCTCCCACTCCCATGCTAATAGCCACAGTCACTGAGATTAGTGGCCTGGGACCTTATTTTTCCTTCCGGGTCCCAGTCTTCCCCCCTATCGCCCTCATCCTTCCGCCCCATCTGAGCACTTGCCTTTGGGCACCCAATGGCTTGTGTTCTCACAGGCCTGCATTTATTATTGGCAGGTGATCACTCTGTACCAAGCTATCTCTGCCAGGCACTTACTGTTGCACAAAATGGACTCCTTGGCACTTCCCACTATGGAATTTCTAGCACTTACTCCCTTACCTCTACCTTCCCTCTCTCCCTCCACTTACACATTCTGAGTGCTCACGCGGCCTAGTAGGACCGCCATTTCCTGTTCATCTGTTTAATCTATTTGACTTTGTTCTCATGTTCACTCACCTTTGCCCTGTGGGCACTTTGAAACACTTTGAAACACAATGGGCCTCATTACGAGTCCGGCGGTAACCGAGCCGGAAAAACCGGCAGGTTACCGCCGGACTCGTATTACCATTCCGCCTCCATGATTTCCAGGGTATTATGACCCTGGTGACCTGGGAATTCCGGAGGTGGAATTGTGTAAGTCCCCATTCCCATGGCGTTGCATAGGACTCCATGGGATAGGGAGAATGGAAACACCGGTTCCGTCTATGACGGAGCTGGTGTTTCCATTTCTGCCTGCAGGCGGGTGGTGTTAAACCCACCAGGTCAGACTTGGCGGGAGTGACACCTCCCGAATGTAGGACTCGGAATCAGCCCGTCCAGAAAGAACAGTGGTGGCGGTTTTATCACCACCGTTCTTTCCGGACCGGCTGACTCATATTGAGGCCCAATGTCTTGATGTATAAGCAAGCACCTTACAAATGCACAATAAATAAATAAAATAAATGACTAAAGTGGGGTGGGTATTACAGCTGTCCATGAGAAATAATATACTGTTTCCCATGCACATGCGGATACGTGGTCAAAATTGTCTTCATGTCTTTCGTAGAGCACTGGATGCTTTCCTTCCTCTTCCAGCTAAGAATGGGCTTCAGTGCTGAAGGGAATGGGGAGGTGGCATCTGGAAGAGGTTTGAGGAGATGGAGGCACAGTAACTAAAGTCTCATACTTTACATTTTGGTTATGTTCCAGCAGGCAATTAATCAAATGCCCTTCCTCTTCAATGCAAGTTCCTTCCTGTGTGCATGCCCCTCACTTTGTGGTCACACGGTCTATCAGCAGTTGTGAGCCAGTTAAAGAACTGTTGCTGTGGCCCAGAAGACCAGCTTACATTTCAGCTGGCCTTACAATGCCAAAAAATACACTACACAAACTGCAGGTGTGCCGCAAGGGCTAATACCTCAATGGCATACAAATTCTAATTTGCACATGTTTCATCAGAGGTTACTGCAACACTCACAGTATAGCTCTTCATGGGAATATTTGACATCCTCTCAATGACAGCTGCTGTCTAACATCAGCTCCACAATATGAGCTTTTGAGGAGGCCACCAATGCATCTCTCACTGAGGTTCTACTTCTGGTGTACCTGCTTGAGCTCAGCCTAATTTGGTGAGTGCTTGTGCTTTGGCAGGGGTTGCTAATAGGACACAGCTGAGGGGGAGGGGGGCTTATTTAGACGTGCATGGTGAACCACAGGTAAGTGAATTTAAAGGTAAGATTGAGTCTATGTTTTCTTCTTTTATGAACACACATTTCACAACAAACATCAACAGGGGAGACACTGTTGAAATGTGCTGGGGTATTTTGCTGCAGTGTTTGCAACCTCAATTCGAGAAAATACGCAAGCAGCAGCATGAACTTGCCCAAATTTTACAAACTACACAGGAAATATCAAGCACAAGAAGATGTATGGTATCAGTAGGTAGGACATTACTGAACCCTGTTGAAAGCTTTGTGAGCAATATGGGTGCAACCTAGGGGGAGAAGACAATATGGAACATATTTCTTACTGACTCTGGCATATTGAATACAGACGGGTCATCAACAGAGCAGACAGAGGACAATCAGCTGCACACATACTCAGTGCCTGTCTACTGGACACTTCACTTGTGGGAAGGGAGGATGACTGAGTACAATATTGGTACAACATGTATTTCGTAGGGCCAGGGGTTACTTGCGCAAGTTGTTTTTCAATTGCTGTGCTGCTCCCCACAGGCTTGCATTTCAAGATAGGTTTTTGCGCTGTTGTCTCTAACCACAAGAGAATCCTTAGAGTGCTACATGTTGAACAAGTGGCGTTTATAAAAATGAACAGTCACTTAATCGCAGAAGATTACAGAATGAAATCTTCCCACAGCCAACCTACAATCTTGGATGATGACAATGATTTGTTACCTGGTAAATGTTAGACATGAAAAAGTGGCACTTGGTTGTTTCGTGGCACTCATGGCTTGGAAGACGATATCTGTAGTAGTGGCTTGGAAGTAATAACCAGTTGCTAACGTACATATGCCATTGCCTATTGTGTTTGTAATTGTTTTCAAGCCTACTATTGCCCCCCAGTCACGTGCACCTCTTAATGGTCTCTGGTTCTCTCACAGGGAGAGACACCCACTAAATGTCTTGGGCTGCCTCAGAAGATGCATTCACCTCTCAATGATTTTTGGCCATCTCACAAAGTGCAGCAAGCTCTAAAGTTCTCAGACTCTCTCACAGGGCACAGCAACCACTTAACATTCTTGGGATCTCCCTTACCAGTACCATCCACTAAAGTTCGCAAGCTTTTTCACAGATCATTGCCTGCCGCAAATGTTACCAAGCTCTGATAAAGTTGGCAATCTCTCCCATTAACTGCTGCTACTTCCACCTGTGGGGTGCTTCCCTGTGAGGTCATCCAGTCCCTCCCCATGACTGGCTCATTCTTCCCGCTACACATTGACTTACAGGAGGGAAGGATGCATCCTGTCTATGTTGGTTGCTGCAACCACTGAGTATCCCAGCAACCAGCTTGATTACAGCCATCCCGCAATGCAGGCAAAGTCTGCCAACATGTCTGATAACATGGTCCAGTGGTTCTGTCCAAAGGAAGTTTCTGCCAGTAGCATACTGCCACCAACGTCTGCTGGCCACAGTTGCTGGTTCCACTGACATTGATCTGTCAGTCTGGATAGAAACACAGCTTTTGGCACACACTCCTGGTAAAGTTCTTTGTGTCAACAGCAAATGTGGTTTCACGTCACAGACATCCCACAGGCAACACCCTAACCCTTATGTTTTTGACCCCACTTCAACGTCATTCCACAGCCCTCCACCAGGCAGAAGACTTCAGTATTCACTCGCATAGTGGTCTTACCCAGTTGCAGGAAAAAACACTCCGACACACAGGACGATGTGGGTTGTATGCTTTCTAGAGGCTGCTGCATCCCGGGACTCCTCTGTGCTAATGTTGGTCCCTCTACAATGGCAGATGGAGGATAAAGCTCCTCCTCCAACAGCTCCTTGTGCCTCTCCTCAACCTCCTCCCCCTTTGGTATGTCCTCCACCTGCTACATCATCTGGAAAGGTGGGTTTGCTTTCTAAAGCTCCTCCTGATGGACCTCCCCCTCCTCCTCTGCACCCTCACCTTGCTGGGTGAAGACCACTTGTTCTTCAATTGCCCCAATCCAGACAGGACTAATTTGAAAAAGAAGGGTACCTGGTTAAGGCCCTGCTCTACTCAGGTAGGTAAACATTTATCAGACACAATTGAGAAGGCCCTGGAACCCAAAGAGGACAACACTAAATACTGGCCCTCATTACAACCCCGGCGCAAACCATGGCGCTATTAGCACCATGGTTGGTGCTGGTGTTGTAACGAGTCCGCCATGGTGGAATGGGGAAATACCGCCCCATTCCAAGGTTGGCGGGGTAGTATTTCCCCATTTCACCATGGCCCTTCCCCATTCCCATTTTCGCCCCATGGGGCTCAATGGGACTGGGGAAGGCCCTAAGTACGGTACATCAAATTGCGGTACCGTAATTAGCACCGAGGTCCCTTTGCGGCACCCTACTTTAATGGCTGGTAAAACCAGCCGTTAAGGTCGGGTCCCGCAAAGGGACCTTGTAATCAGCCGTTAAGGGTTTAACGGCGCCAACACCTTTTATGGCGCCGTTAAACCCTTAACGCCAGGGTCATAATGACCCCCACTGACTGTCAGTATGCAAATAAACGGTAATAGTGACTGCTACTTTAGATCAAGATGTAATACTGTGCACATAGACAATTTTTATAGTCACAGTTTGTTGATGCTTGCAATCATTAGATATCTCTCTCTGTAGCCACCTGTTACACATGCACACGCGAGCATCCAGATAGGCCACTCTATACTTAACATCACCATTTCAATACTATTAGTAGCAGCAATTCCACTCTCTCATACTAATGACGCACACAGGACAGGATGCAGTGGATTAATCACTGCTCTGTTCCTTTTACAGCTATGATATGATTCCTAGACGTTGTCCACCTCCTTGTGATTGACCACATTAAGCCTACTATTCAACCGGCTTACAGGCTTACAGCGGGTAAGAGCTTCCCCTCCTGTTTTCACATTTTAACACACAGAGTACAGATGTAGTTCATTCCTCATGTACTCCTTTTTTGGTCAGTATCCACAGATTTTACCCGTACTGGAGATTTTGTTTCTTATATCTGATGATTTGGACCTTCAGATTGTTGCCCCATTGCAACTCATTACGGTAAAACCCGTTATTGCACAGCATTTATTGCCTCTTTAATTGTTATACTGACCGCGAAACCTACCCTTTCCTGACCTCCTCTTCTGCCCTTTTTCTGACAGATTACATAGTATTCCTCATGTGTCCAATTTTCCTGTCCTGATGAAGGCTGACCAAATGACAGCTACACAAGAATAGATTCAAGGCCGAAACACAGTTGTGTTGACTGTTTTGTCTCAATATTGCACCATCGCACAGTTCAGTTTAGTGAACGCCACACCATGTATCACAATTGCACTTTTGTTGCTCATGTTTTTCCTACCAAAGGACTATAGAGAATGTAATTGTTGTCAATTCTACCCCAAAAAATCCATTTGGGCTGAACATACATGTACCATTTCTTGTATGTTTTATGTATTTTATCGAGTGTCCTATGTTTTGCCTCATGTATATATAACATATGCTTCTGATGTATTTAATCTTGATCTAAAGTAGTAGTCACCATTCCCGTTTATTTGCATACTGACAGTCAGGATTTAGTGTTGTCCTCTTTGGGTTCCAGAACCTTGCTCAATTGTGTTTGATAAATCCAATCCAGACAGGAGCCATCCCATACTCCTCCTCTATGGTGATTGCAGTAGCTGTCCCTCCACCCACATGAGGAACAAGCAGTTCCGCTCATCCATTAGCCCTGCCTCCTTTGGAGCATCCACTAGCAGCCCTGACTCTGTGGGCGCCTCTTCAGGAGGCTCTGACTTCCATGCCGATCTGCTAGTTAGAAGCTCTACCAATTGCTGTGACCCTGTATCTTCTCCCACTCCTTCTCCTTATGCCTCCCCAATGCCTCTTGCTCCCCTCTCAAATCAGAGGACTAGCGATGTTGCATGGCCCAGGCCATTGAACTGGCACTAAAGAATGGCACAAGCCCTCCCCTCCTCATTCATCATGGGGGAATCTGTATCCTCTTGATGCAAGGAAAGTGCCGCTCCTCCTTGCCACGTACCTTCTTTCCCTCCCAGTGTCGCAGGCATTCCATGTTAGTAGAAGAGAACCACAAACTGAGAGAACCAGAAGACACCAAAAACAACCCAAAAAAGCACACAAAACAATCTTAGAACTAAGAACACCCACAAAGAAATGGACTGCTAGTCCCTACTAGATAAATAACACTGCAAAACACTAAGTAGACATAGCCAAATCAATCATGTGTCTCAACATCATAGCAGGCCAATAGCAAGAGACTTGCTCTCTTGAGCCAGCCAAATGTTACTTAACTCCACTCCCTCACTCCTGCCCCATACTCATCAGAACGTTCCACTGACATTAATTGTTACTTTATTAACACATTAAAATACTAAGACATAACAAAGAACTCAAAACACACCAACTCAACTTCCTCATGCCAACAGATGACATCCACAGTTAGCAATCCTTACAGGCACTGTCCATGATGTCATCATCATCAACTATCTCAAAGGCACCGCCTGTGGGTACAACATACTATACTTCCTCACCAAAACCTCATATCCAGGTATACTAAGCCCAATTGTATATATTGTCCACTCTTCCCTTGTGACTGGCACTGTCCCCTTATATGAAAAACAACTCCTTACCAAGAAAGAAAAATTAGAACCACAAAAAAACCTTCATCTACTGCCTCATCACTCAATCCCCCTTTATGGGACAGATTTTGGAAAGATATTTTTTTCTTCCAGAATACTGCAAGACCACAAAGACTGCCACCAACTGTTCCAGGTGTATCATCATCAGCCCTTGGTGCAGTACAGACATTGCATCAATCCACATAGTCGGCTTTGACCTCAGGATGCCAGACAAAGAAGACCTATGTCTATTATTCCTCCTTGACCCATTGGCAGCAGTTGACACCATAGGCCAAAGGGTACTCCATCTAATTATATTCTCATTCTTGAGCTTCTTGCACACAGTTTTAGGCTGGTTCACATCGTACCTTTAGGGCATAAATTGATTAGCACAGCTGGAGTCCTTCAGGTCCTGCACACACCCTCTGATCTCTGGATTAAAAATTGTTCCATGCTCTTCCATGCTCTCCCGAATGATTTCGAATCACTACATAGACCCCTGGGAGACTCAGCAAACAAGGCATCTCCATTCACCAATTCACTGATGACAGAACTGACAGCCATCAGGATATATGCCACCATCTAAATCCTGTCCTCACACATATTGTTGTTGAAAACTTCTGCTTATTAGTCTGTCTTATTCTACCTTAGATTGAAGGCTGCCCTCAATGCAGCAATTCACTGTATCAAAGGTCAGAAAATATGATCACACCACCTCAAACCTAACGTGTGACAATGTTAAACATACTACATCATCGCCAAGGAAGTTCATGCCAAAAAACATGACAATCTTGAATAAAATATTTCCATTTCCATCATCAATTCAAATTTGTTTGTTTTTTTAGAAATGTGTAATGTGCAATCCATGGGCCGGAGGGAATCAGGGCACAGACAGACATAACATGGAAAAGGAAGGCCAGGACCAGTCATATTCAGGCAGGCGAGTCAGAAAAGGAGTCAGACGAACAACCATGTTTTCAACTTTTTCTCGAAAAGATCTATGGTTTTCAGACTTCTAAGATCTAATGGTAAATTGTTCCAGGCTTTTGGAGCTGCAATATAAAAAGCACCTCTATCGGCCTTCATGGTCCTACACCTAGAAAGCAGCAAATATTCCAGATTGCTGGATCTAAGGGACCTCCTGTGAACTTTTTCAATGATGAGGTCTTGCAGATACGAGGGCATAAGGCCCTCCCTACATTTAAAGGTGATAACCAACAGGCAAAAAAGAACGCAGTGAGCCAATGCAGAGCTTGTCTCGCAACCGAGACATGATTGCGACGGGATAGTGCCATGACCACCCTCACTGCCCCATTCTGGACCACCTGTAGTCTGTTACTATCTGTTTTACTGAGCCCAACTAGGATGCTGCAGCAATAGTCAATTTTAGAACCAACTATCGCTTTAGCAATAGTCTCTGCGTTGGGCTGAGAAAATCAACTGTTTGAGGTGTGCAAGGAGCTTGATATAGTAGACCACCGCAGATACAAGGCTCCCTACATGGGCCTTCATGTTAAGCTGTTGGTCAAAGATAACACCCAAGGTCTTTACCTTCATTTGGGGAGTTATCTTGACATCTCCTAATTGAAAGTTATTATAGGGGGGACCAAACCTAGCTAACATGGACTGAGTACCAGTAATCAGCAACTCTGTTTTCTGCCATAAATATGTTGTATAGGCAGGGAGTAGTGCAAGCACCCTGCGGGATGCCAAATTGAACCAAGGATGAGGGGGCTACTGCTTCCTCATGAAAGACTTTGCTGTGCCGGTTGTCCAGGAAAGAGGCGATCTAGCTCACCACTGCTGGGGAGAGGTTGGCCACTTCCTCCAACCTAACGACCAAAATTGAATGGTCAACCAGGTCGAAGGCGGCTGACAAGTCAAGCAACATCAACATGGAGGATTTACCCTTATCAACCTGTTCAAGAAGCCTGGACTTCAGTTCGAGTAATGCAGTTTCCATTCCATAAGCCTTTCTAAACCCAGATTGATAACAATTAAGAACCAGATAATCATTCAGATGTTGTGTTATCTGCCCATATGCAATAATATCACAAGAAGCATTACCCCATAGATCTGGACATCCTGAAAATACACAAAGGATGATACATATGGATCAAGATCAGGGGTGGACTGGAAACCAAAATAGGCCCTGGAAACAATTTTCAAAGTTGCCCCATATAACACATTTTCAGCAAGCTCAACCCGTTTCCTATGAGAAAATGTGGAAATAGAATAGGTTACCACGCAAAAGAGGCTCAGGGAGCCAGTCCACCCCTAATTAAGGACTTATTCATCTCTGCACACAGGTTCTGTAACAAGCACCTCGGAATCTCACACTCCCCAATCTTCCAAACATTCAGAAAGTTTGTTTTCACAATGTATCTGTATTGACATGGTAGACTGTTACCCATATCAATTATGATCTTTGAATTTCAGCCTTGACTGCGGCTCCCTACTATCTGTGTCTCCAGAATGTCATCATTGCTACCCTATCACCCAACCTTTCCTGAATGAGCTGAACTCATGCCCATTTTACCTTCCTCGATCTATGGCAATAACATCTGTGAATGTGATAATGCTGTAGTGTTTGTACTATACTTGAGCTATGTAATCAACGTTATCTGCCCCCAAAACAAGTGATACCTGCTCCAAATGCCCTTGCCCTGTGTAAGCTACTGTGCTACCCAATTCTGCATGGTATCTGCACAGGGCCACTATCAATAAAATAAAATCATTTTAAAAAAGAGTTCAAAAATACACATTCTCTGCACGCTGTTTCAAGCCACCTGAGGCCCTTCCCTGGGTGGCGCCATTTTCTTTTTTTTATGTGGGAATCAACACAGAGGCCCTCATTACGACCCAGGTGGTAAGTTACCGCCTGGGTCGTACCTTTACCACCATGGCGTAAACTACGTTTACGCCATGGTGGTTGGCGGACTTACCGCCCCATTCCGAGGTTGGCGGGGCGGTAAGTCCCCAATCCCCATTTACCCTTCCCCATTCCCATTTTTGCCCCATAGGGCATAATGGGATTGGGGAAGGCGTTAATTACGCCACCGTAAATTATGGTGGCGTAATTAACAACATGGTCCCTTAGCGCCATGGATTTTAACACCTGCTAAAAGCAGGTGTTAAATCCGCCATGGCGCTAAGGGACCTCGGAATCAGGCGGTAAGGGTCGGCGCTGTTTACGCTGCCGTAACCCCTTACCGCCTGGGTCCTAATGAGGCCCAGAGCCTCTTCCTGTTGCCTCCCTAAACCTAACCCACAAAACAATCCTTACCCCTTCCCCACCATCTCTCTCCCTCCCCACTTACCTGCTGGACTGGAGCTTTGTGCTCCAGACCCTGCACTCCTCCTGTCTCCCGGCCACTGCATGGCCACCGCAATTTCTTTTTTTCCCTGAGCAAGCAAAGCCAATCTCCCAAGGGGAAAAAAACACATGCACCCCGGAGAGTCCCCGAGTGTGAATGGCTTTCACCCCCGCTGTGAGGGGAGGACGGACATACCTTTAATGGTCCACAGCCCTCACCGAGACACAAGCAGGCCATGTCCGCTCCCCACAGTGGGGGTGAAAGCTGTAATCTCCTGTAAGGTTGACTCCTATTTAACCACTTAACCATGGTTACATAATATTAGCATTGCCACACCCATGAGAGTTATCGTGACATTGCTCTCGATGTCCTCAGCAATTGGTACAGCTTGACGAGGACATGGACAATGATGCCCCTGGAATTTGATCAGTTAAAAGTATTGACAAGGTTTTTAAGTCACCCACATAAAGATCATGTTTATAATCAAATACATCAAATCAAACTGCTGCAATGTTGTCATTTTCTCTGGCTCATTGGCAAAGTGGTCTTTGTTGTGAACTTGTAGCATTCATATGAAAATCCATCTAAGCATGAATTATGGTGACAATTCACATTGATCAGGGAGATAGTTGTATGCTCAAAACTGGCTCTGCCTATGCTGGTCTCACATATTTACAGTGCACCCACTTAAAGGCTTTCTCAGAAAGTAAGTAACCAAAATGACTGCTAAGGATCGACTTGACTTTATAAAGTTAATGAATTAAATAGACTTACTATTGCCAATCATGCCCAGACCTCTGAAACTCTAATTGTTTAGAATAATCACGAGGTGGCTGAACAGTTTCTCATTTATTAACAAGTAGCTTTTTATCGACATATACACATCACAGTGAGTCATACCACCATTACACGTGTACTGCTTTGTAATTAGCTCACGCCTAAGGTGATGGGCAATTACAAGAGAGCTGATATCAAACCCCTGTATAACCTAACATATGTTTGTTACAACAGTTACATAATCTGCTGATGTTTAAATTAGAAGAATGTTTAAAAAACAAATGCTCAATGTTTCCTGGGAGCCTTGGGACGTTTCTAGTACTCTACTGCTCAAGGCACCTGCTCCCTTCTGTAACCCCACAGCCCTGCTGTAACTTCATCAGAGTTATAGCAGGACTCTGCAGGTCAGCATGCAAGGCCATGTGGTACCTGCCATTTAATTACAGAAGGTTCTGCAGGTGGAAGCAGAAGGCAGCCCCCCTTTTATCCTTGCCACACAGCATTGGCAAAACTTTGAGACAAGGACCAAGGTGCGAGAGAGTCAAGACTGATTTCCTGACAGAGGAGAGGAGGCTTCAACTGCCTCTCACTCTCAGCTTCTGTTATATCTGCCATTCATATGAATGTTCAGTCTACAGTTGAAGGTGGCTGAAGCCTCCCTGCCAGCACTTGCCATGTCCACAAGTCCAGCCTGACACTCCACTGCCAAATACTTTTTAGCTCCAGCCTTTATGTGCCACGTACACGCTGATACTAAGGAGTAGAAGTACAGACATGAGTTGAGGAAATGGGTGTATTAGAACATTGGAAAGTTGGAAAGATAATAGCCAGCTGTCCCTTCATTGGTTACATTTGAGTCAGAAAAATGTCAATGTTCAATATTTGCATTCAAATTTTAAAATTATAATTATTAGACAAAGGCACACTCTTGAAGAGTAACTTTAATCACCAAATGCTCATCAATTGAGTAAGCTGCACTGATTTGCTAAAATATTTAAAACAGGTTGAAAAGAAGGTCTGCAATTTGTAGCTTGTACAGTTTATAAAAGGTTACAAAAACAGCTACTGTCCATGATTGTCTTTTAACTTGCTAGAATTCAGCACTGGTACATGCTCCTTTCACTCTATTCTTTGTTGTTATGCCGCAACCCCTGTAAGAGGCTTGCCAGATTGCCCACAGAAGTGGCAATTAAAACCTGGGAGGTATATTCTAGCCACTCATTGTGTTAAAATAGGGTCCTTACCTCCTGCTAAGGCCCACAATCTGTGCCCATGGATGGGCAAGGCACACTTCCTGCCAACCCGCCTGCATGCTCTTTCACTGTTAGTGCCACAACTGTGCCTTTGTACAAAGGCTTGTGGACCCCCTTCCCTCTCTGCCTCCCACCAACTCCTGCTCCCTCAAACATACTTATGTGACTTTCCGCTCTCCAGCATCCCGCCAACCCATAGACCTTCAAAGACCACCAATGAAATGTCATTGGGCGTAGTTCTCTTTAACATATCCATGGTGGCCACCTTTTTTGTTTTTTCTTTACTTGCGAAATAGTCTGTGAACTTTGCGTGCATCACTTCCAATTTCTGAATAGAATACAGTCATATTAGAACCACAGACAATATGTGAGGATGCCAATAACTATGAAAGCATTGCAGGGCAGTTTTCCTATATTCCGAATGAGCCAGAGAACATAGGGTCTCATGGCGTGTTTTGTGTTAATTAGGTGGATTACGAGTCGTGGAAGGGCAGTGTAAAGCCCAAATGTTGGAGAAATTACAGTGAGTGGTAATTCCGCCGAATTTTGGACGAAAAGGTTTTTGCTGGAGGTGAATCCTCCATTTTCCTCCAAACTCAGAATTTGGCAGTGCTGTAAAAATGGCTTGCCACTTTTTTAACTATGCAGCCGAACCCATAATAATGCCCCGAGTCTTTATCATTCCCACCCACCAAAAGCTGCTTGCTTGGATGCTATTGATTAAATATGCTTAAATATGATTAAATATTGCTCACATCCTTTGCTTTAGAATTGCAATGTTTTCTTCACATATGCAGCTTCTCTTTCTGTTTTGTATTCCTTATTTATTCGAACACTTGGCAAAATACATTAGTAACAATACATATATATCAGGATGCGGTAAACAAAAGAACACTTAATTCACTGAGCAATTCAAACACCTATTTCACATAATTATTCACTGCTGGTAGAGGACAATAAGTTTCATCTATAAATGCCCCATATACCTTTGGGGCAGCCACAAAATTGTACAACATTTGCATATTGGTATTACCCATATTTAAGTTCCATTGCCATGCCTATATTGTTGGGCTAATCATTAATTCCACATCTTTAATATTTGGTGCTTAGCAAGTAGACAGCCTAGATCAATCAACCTCTGTGTTTTTAAACATTTAATTTAAATTTCCATAAAGAATAAAACAATTAACCAGCAAAAGGATACATACATTTTGAGAAACATGAAATAACAAAAATACAATCCTAACACAATCACGCTTGTCTAATAAGATATACATTTCAACTGATATGCCATGAAAATACTATATACAATATTCCTGGTGCAAACTGATTAATAAACTCTAATACACCCACAAATACAACACAAATATAACAAGACATACCATAGACATACACATAAAACTCATCACACACATCACTGACACAACCCAACACTCATGTTTCCATCTCACAAATCGATCAAAACTCACTCTTAGCCATATAGCTCATTAAAAGGTCCCATAACTCCATATAAGTCCCTTCCCGATTTTGCTTCTTCATCATATGCTTCTCATAATTGGATAGAGTCTCTAAATCCGACAACCAGCCAGCCTTCAACCATTGTTTTTTTCCTTGTTTTCCACACCCTCAGGATTTGCTTAGTCGCCACCACCGGTACGTTATCAATCCAACAAGATAAACCACGAGCCACATGACACCTCTCTTGGGTTGAAAATAGAACCAGAGCAGATGAGGACCTTGGAAATGTCAGTCCCAGAATCGTATCCAACCTATCTAGCACTTCTTTCCAAAAATCAGCAACCCTCGGGCAGTCCCACAATATATGTATTAGGGTGCCTCTTCTCCGACCACAGCCCCAACATGTCTCACTATCTAGCATGCCCAGCCCATGCATCCGCACCAGAGTTCAGTAGAGATGGCCCAAAATTATCTGATGCATGTAACGTAAACTTAAATCCACTTTAACCCTTGTGGCTGCCCAGCATAACCCCTCCCATTCCTTTACTGAAATATTTCTATCCCAGTTCTTGAACCCATGCTTCCCACAGTCTGACCCACAAGGCCATACATTGGCAACATCTTAAGAAAGGTTAAAACCATGCATTGTGGTGCATCAAACAAATCACAAACCTTTCTCATCGGAGCGTTTAACATCCCTTGCCTTTCCAACAGTAGCGCCTCTAAGTCCTTGTACCTCTTAAGCTCCCTTTTGCCTAAGCCATATTTCTGAGTAAGGAACACAAAGGGCACCATCTTTCCATCTTGCAATCATCCCCAATCCTTAAAACTCCTCTCATAATCCAGCTGTGCCAGCTCAACATCCTATTTTCAATCTGCAGACCAGGATTATGCCAGATGGAAGCCTCATAGTGCACACGTAGATTCTGTCCACTATCCAAGATCCATGATGCTAGTGCAGTCTTTGTAACTTCGATAGAGGGTAACTTAGCTGGCATTTTGGGCATCTTTCCAATAGAGTATAAACTATTCAGGCAATATGGCGAAAATCTCTCCCTCTCCATCGACATCCACATCGGCTCAGACCCTCCAAACCCAGTAAAATAATAAGCAGATTTTTTCAACAAGAACCCTCTATGATCATTTTCGAGAATCAGGTAACCAAAGCTGCCATCCTTCGTCTTTTCTCAACACCCAATAAGAATCCCTGGCACAGAGCCAATGCGGATGAACAAAAGTAAATTCGGGATCTAACCCATGAGAATTATGCAATTTGAAAATTTAAAATAAGGAATTTAGACATGAACTCATGTATTTGCCCTGATTTGATAAAGGGGATCCAGCCAAAACATGTGTCATCAGGAAGGGCACTTGGTTAATTGAGTGATTAAAAACTTTTTTGTATATTATACCAACTGGCACAAGTCTCTGCAAGTCATTTGATTTTCTATATATTCAGCGGCTTTGTGGCTTTTTGCCGCCTGAATACAGCAGGACGCGACAGATTGTCTTATTGACTTTCTCATCATAATTTTATGATTATTGGAGGAAACAAGGGAACAAGACAAAGGGGTCGATTCATGGAAATAATGTGCGCCGAAAATTCCTGCGCAGAGGTGCCAAAACGTGCGAATCGCAGTAAAAATGCGAAAATCGCAGTGCAAGTGCGAAAATCGCAGGGAAACTAGCGCACATCGATTCATGGAAGTCCGTGCGCGAGAAATACATTGGACGTGCGCTAAAAATGAGCGCCGTGCACGGCGGCGCACAGGTTATCCAACAGCATGCGCCACGGCCACTGCGAAATCGCACATAGCGCGGCGCACATCACAAAAGTAGGCGGAACACGGGGCGTAACACTCGGAATGGGGAACAACGCGTGAAAATATGGGCGTCACGGGGGAAGTACAGGAGGCAAGTGCGCGGAACGCCCACACGCTCGCCTACAACCCGTATTCATGGAATCGAATAGGGCAAACCAGCGCACGGTCAAAGACGCGCACAGGGCCAAACAAGTACGCCACAAGAAAGCAGGCGGTAGCCCCCCTGCGACTGAAAAAAATGTGTGCCAAAATGTGCGCTAACAAAAAGCACCCATATACAGCCATGATGAATGGGCCATACAGTGGCCCTCTAGGACAAATGAGGTGCAAAGGGGTACCGACAAACACGGACACCCGCTTTGTGAAAAATAGCGTGTGCGTGTGTTCCTGGGTGCGCGGGAAGTTCCACACGCGATTGGCCTGGTTAGGTGTACTTCGGGGTGCGCGGGAAGTTCCACACGCGATTAGCCTGGGAATGTGTACTACGGGGTGCGTGGGAAGTTCCACACGTGATTGGCCAGGGTACGTGTACTCCGGGGTGCGTGGGAAGTTCCACACGCGATTGTCCTGGGTACGTGTACTTCGGGATGCGCGTGAAGTTCCACATGCAATTGTCCTGGGTACGTGTACTTCGGGTGCGCGGGAAGTTCCACACGAGATTGGCCTGGGTACGTGTATTCCGAGGTGCGCAGGAAGATTCACACGCGATTTCAGCAGGGTACGTGTATTTCGGTGGTGCCGGGGAATGCTACACGTGATTTGGCCATGTGGGTCCTCCCAGGTGTTCCCTCTACACCCTCCACGGCCCCTGCAGGCAGCCCACACCACAGGGGACTACCCTGCACCCCTGCTCATGTCCCATAGGCAACCCATCCACCATGGCCATGCCCACCAGCCAACCCACATGTCACCTTGCACTACTGATCACCAACTCATGTCCCCTATCACCCCCACCCCCCAGCAGTGCAGGGGCACCCTCCACCAGGCCCCCACTCATGTCTCCCACCACCCCACCCCCCAGCCACCAGGGGCACCCTCCACCAGGCCCCCACTCATGTCTCCCACCACCCCCACCCCCCAGCCACCAGGGGAACCCTCCACCAGGCCCCCACTCATGTCTCCCACCACCCCGACCCCCCAGCCACCAGGGGCAGCCTCCACCAGGCCCCCACTCATGTCTCCCACCACCCCCACCCCCAGCCACCAGGGGCAGCCACCACCAGGCCCCCACTCATGTCTTCCTGCACCCCCACCCCCCAGCAGTGCAGGGGCAGCCTCCACCAGGCCCCCACTCATGTCTCCCACCACCCCCACCCCCCAGCAGTGCAGGGGACGCCTCCACCAGGCCCCCACTCATGTCTCCCACCACCCCCAACCCCAGCCACCAGGGGCAGCCTCCACCAGGCCCCCACTCATGTCTCCCACCACCCCCACCCCCCAGCCACCAGGGGCAGCCTCCACCAGGCACCCACTCATGTCCCCCTGAACCCCCAGCCCCCAGCAGTGCAGGGGCAGCCTCCACCAGGCCCCCACTCATGTCTCCCACCACCCCCACCCCCCAGCCACCAGGGGCAGCCTCCACCAGGCCCCCACTCATGTCCCCCTGCACCCCCACCCCCCAGCAGTACAGGGGCAGCCTCCACCAGGCCCCCACTCATGTCCCCCTGCACCCCCACCCCTCAGCAGTGCAGGGGCACCCTTCACCAGGCCCCCACACATGTCCCCCTGCACCCCCACCCCCCAGCAGTGCGATTTGCCTGAGTACGTGTACTTCAGGGTGCGCGGGAAGTTCCACACGCGATTAGCCTGGGTAGTAGTACTACGGGGTGCGCGGGAAGTTCCACATGCGATTAGCCTGGGTACGTGTACTTCAGGGTGCACGGGAAATTCCACACGCGATTAGCCTGGGTACGTGTACTACAGGGTGCGCGGGAAGTTCCACACGCGATTAGCCTGGGTACGTGTACTTCGGGGTGCGCGGGAAGTTCCACACGCGATTAGCCTGGGTACGTGTATCACGGGGTGTGTGGGAAGTTCCACACACGATTAGCCTGGGTACGTGTACTTCGGGGTGCGAGGGAAGTTCCACACGCGATTGGCCTGGGTACGTGTATTTCGGGGTGCGCGTGAACTTCCACACGCGACTGAGCCTGTGAGAGTGGGGTACGTGTATTCCAGGGGTGGGCGGGAATATTTACTTGCGACTGGGCCTGGGAGAGCGTGCTACGTGTATTCCTGGGGTGGGCGGGAAGATTCACACGTTCGCCTACGACGCGCCGAAAAATAAATGGTCCAATCCTGAAACACGTACGCCAGCATGAAGCAGGCGTACGTCGACCCGTGCAGCATAAAAGTGCGCGCAAACCACAAACAAGCTCACACGCCAGGATGAATATACCGTTCCTAGCAGCAGTGGCCGTGGGTTATGAAAGGAGGAGGAGGAGGATAGTGAGGGCCCGAATTTTCACTCCCAGAACCAGCCTTTTGGGATGCCTGATGACCAGGTGTATGGGAGGTACAGGTTTCCACCACACATAATACTGGACCTGGTCAGTGAGTGGGAGGATGACCTCACATCACCCACCCTGTGCTCCCAAGCACTCAGCCCCCTGGAGAAGGTCCTCAATGTACTGCACTTCTTGGCCACAGGATCATTTCAGCGGACAAGTGCCATAGTGGGTGGGGTGTCACAGGCCACGCAGTCACGCTGCCTACACCAGGTCTTGAACATCATCACTGCACGCCCATCAGTCCGTAGGCACATATACCTGCCCAGGACACCTGCAGAAAGGCAGGCTGCCACCCTCGATTTCTACGGTGTGGCACAATTCCCAAAAGTGCTAGGTGCCATTGACTGCACCCATGTGGCACTACGTCCCCCCAGGGCATCTGAGCACATCTATAGGAACCGCAAGCACTGGCATTCCATCAACGTGCAGGTAGTATGTAATGCCAAGGAAATCATCACCTCAGTATATGCCAACTATCCAGGGTCCACCCACGACAGCTTCATTTACTGAATGTCTACCCTAAGCCGGGACCTAGAAGCTGGGCGGCAAGGCGATACATGGCTGCTTGGTGAGTATGAATGCCACTGCACATGCATGCATGTCAGATGCAGAGTTATGTCACTACCCCACTAATGATACCCATCACCTCCTCACCAGGGGACAGTGCCTACCCTCTGAGCAGCCACATGATGACGCCAATTCGGAACCCCATCACGCCTCCAGAGGTAAGATACAACACAGCCCATATTGCAACCCGGGGCATAGTGGAGCACACATTCGGAGTGCTCAAGTCACGCTTTCGCTCCCTTGACCGTTCTGGCGGGCAGCTGTTATATGCGCCCCCAGTAGTGTGCAGGATCATAGTGGCAGCCTGTGTCCTGCACAATGTTGCAACACGCAGGACCCTGGCTGTGGACATGGTGGTGCCCCCACATCCCCAACCACATGCACGCCCGCTGTGCATGGGAGGGGAGAGGGCACGGGGTGAGGCAGCCCGTACGCAGCTGGTGGCTAATTACTTCACATAGAAATCACACCCCAGTGGAGTGCACACAGCCCTGGCACATACCATCTGATAAGCAATGATGACTCGACCTGACAATTAAGACGAACAAAGGGACAGTCAACTGTCAGAACCATAGCAGCCTGAGATTGTTCATGTGGAAGTGTCACAATGTGTGCATCCCTACCTACACAAACACCACCAATGCAGTGTCATCAAAAGACACACTTCCATGCTGCAGATATGAATACCCGCTCGCAAAATACTACATGAAAACAGTACCATGTCACCCAACCCCTCCCCGGCACGGCCACAAAACACACCATGGCATGTCATGCAATGTGAGAGGAAACAAATTAATCCCCACAACATGCCCCAAGTGTCACCAGCTACAGTGTCCCTAATGGAAACATGGCCACACATGAAATGCTCACAGTAATGCAGGACCTACAACACACATTACCAAATACTTACCAAGAATACCAATCACCTACACAACCTCCAACCTACCTTAAACATGACATTACAGACTTAAAAATTTGCTAGCCTCACTACCTGATGATGCCAGCCCTCCGAACACTTCCAAGTATAAAGTGTTAGCGCCACGCAAGAGTGTAGGTGCACTGCTTACAACATGGACTCCATTTCCAAGGTGGACCGCATTGTGAAGACATGAGGAATGGACCTGCAAATTAGGAGGATGAGACGGATGCAGAGGCACATATCAATACACCATGCAGTGTACAATACAACAACAATATGCACTATGAATGTATACACAGTATTCACTACAGACTGCCCACACATCGAATGGGAGTCCAATGTCACCATGTACGTCAATGTCACTTGGGCACACCCTTTGCAAGCCCATGGAAACGGGAAGCAGGAGGGGTGTGTGTCACAGAAACCCAAGCATCTGAACCAAATTCATGACAAGCCTGCATGTGCCCAGCCACAATGCAGTGTATGCCCATGGGAGCAACACAAGGCAACAAACTGTCCCGAAAAAAAAAAAAAATGGCCATTAATGGGCCTGGGGGTGTGGGGGAGGCCACCCAGGAGGTCCGAGGACAGGGTGCACACCAAAACCCACCTGTGTGGATCTTGCGGAAAAAAAACACCTCCATGGGCTCATGGCCTACACGGCTACCCTATTGTGGGAGTATCCCTGCTGTCGCTCTCCACACCCTCTGCAGCTGCATCAGGAGGTGGTGGCACTATGGGAGGCAGCCCACGCAAAGCCCTAGTCTGTTCCTCCATGGCTGCAAGCATGCGGGTGTGGTAGGTCTCGTTCTGGAGGATAAGTGTGCGGAGGTCCCCATGCAACAACTCACGGGATGCCCGGACCTCCGCCCTAGTTGCCTGCATCTCAGCTGAGAGCGTACATGTGAGACGCTCCAGCTGCTGTTCTGTCCTTCTGTTTGTTGAAGCCTCAAGCTCAACAAGAGTCGTCCTGAGGTGAAGGAGTTCCACCCTCAGGGCTTCCCTGTGGCCCTGGGACTCTATGGAAATGGCTTCCTGCAGAGTCGCCAGTGCCGCCCGCCTGTCCCTGTCAGACGCCAACATGTCCTCCCTGTGTGACTGGCAGATGGAGTCGGTTGCCTGCTGTAGTTGCTCCATCAGCCTTTCGGGGGGGACAATGGAAGTGGCCACCCTATCCATGGCCTGAGCCATCATCTCTGATGATGCTGCCTGTTGGGTTGCCATACCGTATATGGATTGCTCCCATGCGGTATTGCCAGGTGGCTAACGGCCACCACGTCGGCGGGCACCACACCTGTCTGGGGCAAGGCGAACTGCGCCTTGCTGAGCAGGCACTGCCTGAGGCTGCAGGACTGCATTCCCCCTCTGATCTGCTTGCCCAGGAACAGGATCAGATGTCGCGGAGTGTGACCCTGCATCCGTAACCACCAAAGGCGTACCTGCCAACACTGACATCCCCATTGAGGGTTCTAAGCCTGGTGCAAGTTGGTCGGACAGAACAGAATCCCTCCCAGGAACACTCACCTGCGACGGCACATAGGTCTCATCATCCGAATTGACACCTGAATACAGCTCGGGGGAGGTGCAGCCAGAGACACCCCTTGAGAGCACGACCTTCAGCAGTTGTGGGTTCTCACCCACCACCACACCACGTCCCTCACTGGTGGTCGGTCGGCCCTCAGACCCCTCCTGGGTCTGCACCATCTCCACAACCCCAGCAGTATCAAGTGCGTCATCCCCTGCAATGACATAAAAGAAAACAAATGGAAACAGGCATTAGCACTATGGCACACAATTAGGGCTGAGAGGCTACAGAAACAGTACTTGATTGACACATGTCCCACATGACTAAAACCCTCCCATGCATGCACCGTCACTGCGTGTGAAGGGTAGGCAGATGGCACACATTGATGACACCAAGATGGAAGATGAACACATTTGCTGCATGCTGCCTAGCAGTGGCATCACACATTGGCCAGTGATTGGCAGGTCAAATACACATGCCATCACACAGATGGCATGTACCCTAGCCATGAAGTGAAGAGGGAGAGGAGGTCACCAATTGTTCATTCAGTCCAGTTTGCTAATGAAATTGATTTTTTCATTGAAATGGTTCAAATGTTTAACCTGCAGCTGCCTGTCCAAAATGGTCCTATAGCACAGGGACATGTCTAAACAAATCATGTCCAGGAAACAAAGCCAGTCCACTGTACCATAGCCATGTCAGACATGTGACAATAGGACTGAGAAATCCAGAGTAAACGGGTGGTATGCAAACAATCTGCCTGAATAAACAGAGGTAAATAAGCAACAATGTTGTGGCAAGATGACACTCCAAGGGCAACTGGCGTGGTGTTGGGCTGGATGTCTAATGTTGGCAGAAGGGATGCTGCTATACCCAAATGCTGGTGCGCAGAATGTATAGGAAGAGGCACATGGGTGACCCAAACCACTCAGGCACACACACCCTCACCTGGCACCCAAACAGAAGCCCTCCCACACAAACCATGCACATGGATGACACACATATGCATGTGCACTCACCGGACAATGCCTCGTAATCTGCCAGTTCTCCCACGCCTTGGATCTGTTCCTCCGTGACGTAGGTCCCAGCAACCTGCTCATGTGGAGTGAGTTCTATGTCGTCTGCTGGAGACCCACCTTCTGTCACTAGAGTTGCGGCATGACTTGAGGACAGCTTATTCTTTGCCCTGCGCTTCAGGTCATTCCAGCGCTTGTAGCATTCAGTAGCTGTGCGCCTCACGATTTCAAGGGCACTTATGATGTCCGCAATGGTCTGCCAGTGTGCCTGACGTTGTGCAGGTGTGGTCTTGGATCCTGCAACAATCACCATTTCGCGGTCATGTGCAGACACATACTCTACAAGTGCATTCAGTTCGGCCTCATTGAAGCTGGGCTTCCTTGACGGGCCGGACTGTGTAGGCGTGTCTGGGGCATCAGCCTCTACTGGACGAGCACTCTTCCTCTTCCGCTTGGAAGGTGGTGGGGATCCTGAGTGTCCTACGCCGCTCTGGACACTAGGGGCAGGAGCCCCGGTGGACTCTGTACTAGGAGTGTGGGATTGCACACTCAGCATGGGAGTTGGTGCAGGCATTAGCTCAAGTGTGATGGTGTCAGGGGGAATGTCAGCATGATGGACTTGGACCGACACTGTCCTGGCTGGGTGTGTGAGAGATGGGGTGGATGGAGCCGAAGCTGCCCCTGCAGCCTCCCCAGCCTGCCTACGCGGGGCAGCAGATGACCTAGCTGCCCCTGATCCACGTGGCCTGATGACACCAACGTTCACCGGCACACGTGGCCTAGACCTGCTGACCTGGAAGTCAGCCATGGAGTCACCCTGTGCCAGGTCTGGTTCCACAGTGGGCTGGTCCAACAAGGGCTGAGCATGGATGGTGTCAGCCACGTTAACCTCAACCAGGGGGTGGGGGGCATGGGTGTCCCTGACTGCTCCTCCACACATGGGGGGTTAGGGGCACCCTGCAAGTCATGGCCACGTCCCCTACCGGATCCACCACGGCCACCACTTGGGGCTCGGCCACCTTTGCCACCCTTACGGCTTGTTCGCCTCCCAGCCATGGCACTGATGTTATTGTGCGTATGGGAGTCGATGTGAACTATTGTCCTGGGCAATTGGGGGTCAAAGGGGTTGGGTACCAGATGGTAATCGTACCCTAGTGCTCTAGCAAGGCTGGATGTCACCCCTGGGGAAAGATGACGGGTCACGCAACGCACAGGCACCCCAAAAAAGGGAAGTAAGGTGCATGCAACCCCTCCTAGACCATGTGCGTGGAAAAATAAACCTGCACTACGCTGTGGCTCCCAGAAACACAAGAATGAACGTATGCGTGTCACACGCAGCCTAGAATGACCTCTGAAGGGGTACACGACACACGGGGCAAGCACAGATGTTAAATACGTGCGCGACTTACCGCCTGCCAGGAACAAAAGCGTGAAAAATATGCACGTGTGCGCGTTGGCAACACCCCCGCCAAAAGAAGAATTGTACGCTGTCTGAGGAGACAGGACAACAGTAGAAGGGAACGCTGTTTGAGGGAACAGGCCCAGGAAAAAGAGGAAAAGAGAAAAAGCTGTCAGAGGTAACAGGGAGTACGAACTGGAAACGCCGTGAAGTAAATCGCGTGTGAACCGACAAGAAGTACAGATTTCACCCACTCGCTCTCCACGAAAAGCACGTACAAGGAAATGGCGTTCTACACGTACCTTTTATACACACGTCACAGACGCGCATACGCGATGAGGCCATTTCCACCTATTAGGCGCTTTGACACTCGGACGTGTATCTCTTTTTTTTTACACGCGCCATTCTCTACGGCCATGCGCGTGACATCACAGCTGCGCATGGGGGCCTTTGGGCCAATGAAATTGCGTATGCGTGCAGACGCGCTTATGCGCTAAGGGCCTTTCCTCAAATTACACGCAGACGTGCAGGACTTTTCACGTGCCAAATCACTCCATATCAAGCTGGTCACGCGTAAGCACACGGAAGACCATGCTCCTGCCCAGAAAGCCGATTTACTGCCCCCCAGAGCCCCGAGCACGCTCCCACCTGCCATCTGCTGCTGCCTGACTGCCTGCTGCCCACGTGCCCTGCCATTTGCTGCCTGCACATCAGCCAGGGGTGCTGTTGCTGTGACCACCCCTGCTGGAACCGAAGACTCCCGACTTGGATTCCATCGCTCCACAGCCCAGCCCCAGGACCCAGTTGCCCACCCACTCCTGCCTCTGGGGTTGTCATGTCGGGCACTGCAACATCTGGCACCACTGACAACCCCCAGCCAGAGAGGCAGAGGGGCACCAGCTTCAGTGCCAGGGAAGTTGGTGTCCTGGTGGAGCAAGTCCTGGGACAGTATGATGCCCTCTACGGAAGTGTGCGCGCCAACAAGGAAGGACGGACTCGGATCTGGACGGACATTGTGACTGCCATCAATGCAGAGGGGGTGGCAGTCCGCGACTTCCAACATGTCAAGAAGCGCTGGGAGGACTTCAGGTCCAGGACCCTGAACAAGGCCCGGCGCATCTTGAAGGCAGCGGATGCTAAGGGGCGCCGGGGCCACTTGTCGGAAGATCAGATGAGGGTCCTGGAACGCATATCCCCAGCGCTCCACGTCCAGGTCCTTGAGAGGCAGACCCGTCTGGAGTCGAGCGGTAAGTGTACATGCATCATGATTGAAAGCTGGCCGTGTGGTGATGTGCCAGTAGTGTGCCGGTTGCACATCTGTTTGTATGGGGCCGAGTATGGGTGGGGGTGTACAGGACCGTGAGGCTAACACATGCGAGCGCTGTCATGTGTGAGACATGGATGGTGCTTGTGTGTGTAGGCTTGCATGCCAAATGCAGTTGTGTGGGCACACATGTTTGTATGAATGTGTATTGAAGTAGGCATGTTCGTGATGTCACGCATGTATGTTGTTTTCAGCTGCATGTATCAGCACTGTGTTCATGTGCATGTGTGTGTATTTGACAAGGGTGCAACAGTGATGCAACATGAATGCATGTGACAGCGGGATGTGGAAGCCTGATTGGCAGATGTGACATGGATGCCCATTGGAACACTGCGACAGTTGGCTGAGGTGTACACATGCATGCAAGTGTGGTGGTGTGCGTGCATGTGTAGTGCACTCCCTGTGTTGCATGTGATGTCTGGCTCACCTTTGCCTGCTCATGCTGTTGTATGTGTATGGATGGTGCTGGCAGTTGCGATGTGGCTGTGGTATGGCTCATATGTGCATGTAGAAATGACATGTGTGTTGCCAATTGTGATGCCATGTCTGAGGTTTGCCAATGCCACTCATATGCAACTGTCATGTGTGTATGTGTCCATTGTACAGTGCCCTGATGCCTGTGTTTTATTTCTCCCTGTCTGCAGCGTCAACTGATGAAGAGGGCGGAGAAGGTGCTGTGGAGCACAGCGGCGGGGATCGCACCGCCAGCCGGAGACGCAAGGCCCGGCTCCCCTCCCAGGTTGTGATCTCGTCGGGGAGTGAGGAGTCCGGTGTCGCGTCCCAGGCCGCAGCTGCCGGGGGGAGGTCCAAGAGGCGGAGGTCGGAGTTGGACTCCTCGGCAGCAGAAGGGGCAGCTGGGACCCCACAGGGCCCAACGGGGGAAGATGGCACGGAGTCATCCAGGTTGGTGGGGGCTTTGGTGGAGGAGGAGGCCGTGCAAGCAACAGAGACGGAGTCTGGAGGTGGGGATTCCACTGGTGCTAGTGGTGCAGTGCAGGACCAGGGACATGAGGCAGCACAGGTCGCCGCGGAGGTGCCTGTGTGCAATCCTGTCCCTGATCCTGTCACTGCATCATCTTGCACCAGCAGGGATGCCTACGTCCAGACCCGTTTTCAGGCAGGGGATGAGCTCACGACAACTGGCCTTCCTCTGCCTGCGGACGTGGCTTTCCGGGTCCAGGTTGAGCCTGTCCTGACTGGTGTGGCGTTGCGTCAACGGGCCATACGAGGTGACCTGCAGTCTTTTCATGAGGAGACTGCACGTCATCTCGAATGGCTCGTTGACCGCGTCGGCCTACTGGGACAGGTCACCCAGGCCGGATTTCTCCGTTTGATGGGGCTTGCTCAGACCCCCTCCTCAACTGAACCCCCTATGCGCCAGTCGTCCTCCGTGCCATCTTCCCACCCATCAGTCACCTGGGTGCCCTGTGGAGCTGCCTCTGACGGCGCGGCCAGGCTGGTGGAGGAGGCATCCCTGCCACAGTCGGGAGTCGGACGTCCACCAGGGGTGGCCACATCAACGACTGCACCCCAGCCAGCGGAGGATGTGCAGGCAGCAGGAGGCAGTGCACGGGCAGAGGCGCAGCAGCAGCAGCAACGTGGTGGGAGCCATGATGGCTCGGGGCCTTCGACATCGGAGGGGCAGGCATCGGCCGGAGGGCAGGAGGACCCAGGACGGGAAGTGTCTTCCGTGTGGCAGCGGTTGGGCCACGCCATAGATGCGGAGCGGCAGCAGGCGGAAGAGGCACGGCTCACGATGGTCAGGGCGGAGAACTCCATGCAGAGGGCCTTGAGGGGGGCCAAGTGCCTCGAGGCAATCCGCAGGGAGTTTGGGGGGAACATGTGGACGGCCCTGCGGACCCTCGGGGCCATGGACGAGGAGCGCCTCCGGGACATTGAGCAGGAGTTCGATGATGCCCTGGCCCGGAACATCCCGAAGTACGCCGTCGGACTAGCCCGCTGCCCTTGTAAATAGTTCTGTAGTTAGTGTTAGGTTTTCTTTGGTTTAGCATTTTTTTTTTACCTTTTGGACAATAGGCCAGATTTTTGTATATATTCATTTTTTTTTAGGTAGTGTTATTAGATAGGTTTCATTTCTTCTGTTGGGATCATGGACCCTGGATTGTTTATCTGTATATAGTTGACTTTTGGATTTTCATTTTTTTTTATGATTTCCCCATGGAGCAATGGTTTTCGATTTTAATTTTCCATTGGATTTACTTTTGTGGACTGTGACTTTGGACACCTTTCGTTTGCATTATGATTAGTGGTTTTGCATTATTTCACGTACCTGCTTTTTTTTTTCTTAAATAATTTCCATTATTGTTTTTTTATTTTTGTTTCAATTTATGTTGCGTTTAATACATATTTTTCTTCAAACTTCAATGTGTAGTATCATCTCATTGGTTTCATGCATATCATGATATGTGTTTTGACATTCACTGACACCCATTGGGTGTATTTGAGGGACATGTGTTCATTTCCAAACTTGCAATTGTGGTTATATCATGTTTTTGCCATTTCTAAGTGGGTGGATGCAATACTCAGGTGGGTGTTTGGCATATGGAGGCTGACCATAAGGGCCAGGGATCTAGATTGTGTTCACATGTTGGCTGGGGGACATGAGTGTGGGCCTGGTTGAGGCTGTCCCTGCACTGCTGGGGGTGGGGGTGATGGGAGACATGAGTGGGGGCCTGGTGGAGGCTGCCCCTGGTGGCTGGGGGGTGGGGGTGCAGGGAGACATGAGTTGGACATGAGTGGGGGCCTGGTGGAGGCTGCCCCTGCACTGCTGGGGGGTGGGGGTGATGGGAGACATGGGTGGGGGCCTGGTGGAGGCTGCCCCTGCACTGCTAAGGGGGGGGTGATGGGAGACATGAGTGGGGGCCTGGTGGAGCTGCCCCTGCACTGCTGGGGGGTGGGGGTGATGGGAGACATGAGTGGGGGCCTGGTGGAGGCTGCCCCTGCACTGCTGGGGGGTGGGGGTGGTGGGAGACATGAGTGGGGGCCTGGTGGAGGCTGCCCCTGGTGGCTGGGGGTTGGGGGTGATAGGGGACATGAGTGGGGGCCTGGTGGAGGCTGCCCCTGCACTGCTGGGAGGTGGGGGTGATAGGGGACATGAGTGGGGGCCTGGTGGAGGCTGCCCCTGCACTGCTGGGGGGTGGGGGTGATGGGAGACATGAGTGGGGGCCTGGTGGAGGCTGCCCCTGGTGGCTGGGGATGGGGGTGCAGGGAGACATGAGTTGGACATGAGTGGGGGCCTGGTGGAGGCTGCCCCTGGTGGCTGGGGGTGGGGGTGCAGGGAGACATGAGTTGGACATGAGTGGGGGCCTGGTGGAGGCTGCCCCTGGTGGCTGGGGGGTGGGGGTGATAGGGGACATGAGTGGGGGCCTGGTGGAGGCTGCCCCTGCACTGCTGGGGGGTGGGGGTGATAGGGGACATGAGTGGGGGTCTGGTGGAGGCTGCCCCTGCACTGCTGGGGGGTGGGGGTGATAGGGGACATGAGTGGGGGCCTGGTGGAGGCTGCCCCTGCACTGCTGGGGGGTGGGGGTGATAGGGGACATGAGTGGGGGCCTGGTGGAGGCTGCCCCTGGTGGCTGGGGGGTGGGGGTGATGGGAGACATGAGTGGGGGCCTGGTGGAGGCTGCCCCTGGTGGCTGGGGGGTGGGGGTGGTGGGAGACATCAGTGGGGGCCTGGTGGAGGCTGCCCCTGGTGGCTGGGGGGTGGGGGTGATGGGAGACATGAGTGGGGGCCTAGTGGAGGCTGCCCCTGGTGGCTGGTGGGTGGGGGTGGTGGGAGACATGAGTGGGGCCCTGGTGGAGGCTGCCCCTGCACTGCTGGGGGGTGGGGGTGCAGGGAGACATGAGTTGGACATGAGTGGGGGCCTGGTGGAGGCTGCCCCTGGTGGCTGGGGGGTGGGGGTGATGGGAGACATGAGTGGGGGCCTGGTGGAGGCTGCCCCTGGTGGTTGGGGGTGGGGGTGGTGGGAGACATCAGTGGGGGCCTGGTGGAGGCTGCCCCTGGTGGCTGGGGGGTGGGGGTGATGGGAGACATGAGTGGGGGCCTGGTGGAGGCTGCCCCTGGTGGCTGGTGGGTGGGGGTGGTGGGAGACATGAGTGGGGGCCTGGTGGAGGCTGCCCCTGCACTGCTGGGGGGTGGGGGTGATGGGAGACATGAGTGGGGGCCTGGTGGAGGCTGCCCCTGGTGGCTGGGGGGTGGGGGTGTAGGGAGACATGAGTTGGACATGAGTGGGGGCCTGGTGGAGGCTGCCCCTGCACTGCTGGGTGGTGGGGGTGGTGGGAGACATGAGTGGGGGCCTGGTGGAGGCTGCCCCTGGTGTTTGGGGGGTGGGGGTGATAGGGGACATGAGTGGGGGCCTGGTGGAGGCTGCCCCTGCACTGCTGGGGGGTGGGGGTGATGGGAGACATGAGTGGGGGCCTGGTGGAGGCTGCCCCTGCACTGCTGGGGGGTGGGGGTGATGGGAGACATGAGTGGGGGTCTGGTGGAGGCTGCCCCTGGTGGCTGGGGGGTGGGGGTGCAGGGAGACATGAGTTGGACATGAGTGGGGGCCTGGTGGAGGCTGCCCCTGGTGGCTGGGGGTGATGGGAGACATGAGTGGGGGCCTGGTGGAGGCTGCCCCTGGTGGCTGGGGGGTGGGGGTGCAGGGAGACATGAGTTGGACATGAGTGGGGGCCTGGTGGAGGCTGCCCCTGCACTGCTGGGGGGTGGGGGTGATGGGAGACATGAGTGGGGGCCTGGTGGAGGCTGCCCCTGCACTGCTAGGGGGTGGGGGTGATAGGGGACATGAGTGGGGGCATGGTGGAGGCTGTCCCTGCACTGCTGGGGGGTGGGGGTGATAGGGGACATGAGTGGGGGCCTGGTGGAGGCTGCCCCTGGTGGCTGGCGGGTGGGGGTGATGGGAGACATGAGTGGGGGCCTAGTGGAGGCTGCCCCTGGTGGCTGGGGTGTGGGGGTGGTGGGAGACATGAGTGGGGGCCTGGTGGAGGCTGCCCCTGCACTGCTGGGGGGTGGGGGTGATGGGAGACATGAGTGGGGGCCTGGTGGAGGCTGGCCCTGCACTGCTGGGGGGTGGGGGTGATGGGAGACATGAGTGGGGGCCTGGTGGAGGCTGCCCCTGCACTGCTGGGGGGTGGGGGTGATGGGAGACATGAGTGGGGGCCTGGTGGAGGCTGCCCCTGGTGGCTGGGGGGTGGGGGTGCAGGGAGACATGAGTGGGGGCCTAGTGGAGGCTGCCCCTGCACTGCTGGGGGGTGGGGGTGATAGGGGACATGAGTGGGGGCTTGGTGGAGGGTGCCCCTGGTGGCTGGGGGATGGGGTGGTGGGAGACATGAGTGGGGGCCTGGTGGAGGCTGCCCCTGCACTGCTGGGGGGTGGGGGTGATGGGAGACATGAGTGGGGGCCTGGTGGAGGCTGCCCTGGTGGCTGGGGGGTGGGGGTGATGGGAGACATGGGTGGGGGCCTGGTGGAGGCTGCCCCTGCACTGCTGGGGGGTGGGGGTGATAGGGGACATGAGTGGGGGCCTGGTGGAGGCTGCCCCTGCACTGCTGGGGGGTGGGGGTGATGGGAGACATGGGTGGGGGCCTGGTGGAGGCTGCCCCTGGTGGCTGGGGGTGCAGGGGGACATGCGTTGGTGGGCAGTAGTGCAAGGTGACATGTGGATTGGCTGGGGGGCATGGCCATGGTGGATGGGGTGCCTGCAGGACATGTGCAGGGTAGGCCCCTGTGGTGTGGGCCACCTGCAGGGGCCATGGAGGGTGTAGAGGGAACACCAGGGAGGACCCACACGTGCAATTCACGTGTTGGACTCCCCGCGCACCCCTGTAAAACACGTACCCTGATGGAATTGCGTGTGATACTTCCTGCGCACCCCTGAAATACACGTACCCTGCTGCTTTTGCGTGTGATACTTCCCGCGCACCCCTGTAATACACGTACCCTGATGGAATTGCGTGTGATACTTCCCGCGCACCCCTGAAATACACGTACCCTGCTGCTTTTGCGTGTGATACTTCCCGTGCACCCCTGGAATACACGTACCCTGCTGTTTTTGCGTGTATTACTTCCCGCGCACCCCTGGAATACACGTACCCTGATGGAATCGCGTGTGATACTTCCCGCGCACCCCTGAAATACACGTACCCTGCTGCTTTTGCATGTGATATTTCCCGCCCACCCCTGAAATACACGTACCCTGCTGCTTTTGCGTGTGTTACTTCCCACGCACCCCTGATGCACACGTACACAGGACAATCGCGTGTGGAACTTCCCGCGAACCACTGAAATACACGTTCCCCGCTTGGCGTTTGCTGTTTGCCAGCCCTGTGAACTGGTCCAGGGTTAGCGCAGCCCTTTGCGCTGATTTGGGGATTTTGAAGGCTTTTCCTTGCGCGAGAGCCTTCTTGGGGGCGTAACTGGCGCTGCTGCAGGGTCGCTGCGCCACTCTGCGCCACGGCTGCTTTCGGAGGCAAAAATCCATGAATACGCTGTGCGATGAAAAGGATTTTATCGCACGCGGCTGGCGCAGTGTATCGCACGGGGACACTGTGCGCCAGCCGCGTGCGCCATTTTTGTGCGAATTTCTATGAATTACCCTGTAAAGGTGTTGCCAAACAGACCAGCTTTAGGATAAGGGCCCCATTGTTTTTTGCATAAATATTTCATGCTCCTATTCACCAATTGACAATTCCATTTGGACAATCCTTCACATGACAAGGCCTCCTTAAGTGGAAAAGCCACAGACTTCCCCCAGTACATTTTGTGCCCTGAAAGGTGACCCACTTCCTCAAATAAACTTTTCAGCAAGGCTCCCCCACTCATTCAGGTTTGTCAAAATCACTGTCAGGTCATCTGCATAGGAAAGCACCTCAATCTCTTTGTCTCCCACCCGCAAACCCTGAATACCAGACTCCTGCCTGATTTAAGGTGCTAAGGGCTCCAAAGCCAAAGTAAAAAGAAAGGGAGATAATGGACATCCCTGTCTGGTACCCCTGAACAATGGGAAGGATGCAGAGAGTTCTTTGTTCACCCAAATTCTAGCAATAATATCAGACTGCAAAGCGCCCAAACCCCATTTCAAGCACCGTAAAATTCAAGAATGTCCAATTAACATGATCAAATGGTTTTTCTTCATCCATAAAATGTAACAGCGTGTTATCCACTTCAGTCTCCGGGAGCCCCATTATATCTATTCATTGTCCTGATATTGTCATAGCCGTGCCTCTGGCTCATGAACCCAACTTGTGACTGGTGGTCAATTGAGTCTCCCATATATTTATCCAACTTGTTAGTCAGAATCCTAGTAAATAGTTTAACATCAACATTAAGCAATGAGATTGGACGGTAGTTACTGCATTTGGTATTATCCCTCCCCGGCTTCGGAATCAGGGGGACTATCACCTCCCTCATAGATGGGTAAAGGACCCCATCCAACATAAAATGATTATATAATTCACACAATATTGGTGCCAATTGCGAGCTAAATGATTTGTAAAACGCTACAGGCAACCCATCCATACCGGGGGGCTTCTCGATGTTAAGTTGGTTTATTGCTAACTAGACCTCCGTAACACTAACCGGGGTATCCAGCATAGTGCTACCCTCCTCAGACAAACAAGACATTTCTATTTTCTCAAAGAAGCCAGCTAAATCCGACTTTGAAGGATAAAGCTCTTCCGCATATAATGAGGCATAAAAGGATCAGAAACATTCACAAATTGAATTTAAAAGTGTGCCCAATATCCTCTATGAAAACTGCTTTAGAAGTGTGCCCAATAGCCACGCTGTGAAAGTTGCATTTAGAAGTGTTCCCAATAGCATCGGTGAAAGTTGATTATAGAAGTGTATCCAATAGACACTCTGGAAAGCGGCATTTAGAAGTGTGCCCAATGGCCTCTCTAGAAAATTGAATTTAGAAGTGTGCCCAATATCCTCTCTGGAAAACTGAATTTAGAAGTATGCCCAGTAGACGCTCTGTGAAAATTGCATTTAGAAGTGTACCCAATAGCCCTCTGCCCAATAGCCTCTCTGGTAAATTGAATTTAGAAGTGTGCCCAATAAACCTCTCTGTGGAAAATTGTATTTAGAAGTTCGCCCAGTAGCCTTGCTATGGAAAATTTAATTTAGAAGTTTGCCCAGTACCCTCTCTGGGAAAGTTGCATTTAGAAGTGTGCTCATTGAAAGAGCATATAACCGATCATACCACACCACCATGCTTACTCTCTCCTTACATCACCACTCAACTAGAACACAGAGATACTATGACACCATTCGGTATAACTGTTCTCATACCAACATCCGCCGCTTACTCCACATCATTCTATGTAAACACTGCTGGTATCACACCCCCAGCCAGGCGTTTTCCTCAGGCCTAACGCAGCCACATCCGTTCCGGATAAATCCTGCCAGAACGAACACATTCTCCTGATCTCTAAACCACCACATCTACAGCTAAGAAGCAGCTATTACACGAGTACCGCACGAGCTGCACACATACCAGGTGCTCACACGCACCTTTTGACTCTCCGTTCTCTCTCTACTGATCTGAACTTCGGTTCCCAAGGGCGTTCAACCTACCAGCGCCTTCAGACCATACCAATGGTATATAAGGCGCTATATAAGTGCAAAATAACATAACATAACATAACATAACAAATCTCTGTTTTTTTTTTACAGCTGTTTCACCTAGCTCTTTTTCTATCTTATATAAATACGAACTCTCCATCAAGCCCTTCAATTTATTCACCAGGAGTCGTCCGTCTCGATCTCCCTGTTACCAAAATGTGTGCTTCATGAAAAACATTCCCCTTTCTGCATGTGAATCCATTTCACATTTCAGTGTCTCCTTAACCCTATCCATCTTCAATTTATCTTCAAAACACCTTGACAGTTCATATTGCTTTTGTAGTTCACCAAGCAAGTTCTCCATCTTTTTTAAATGTTCCATTCCCGACTTCCTTGCCCACAATTTCAAATGTATTAATTCTCTGCGAATAGCAGCCTTGAAACTAGCCCATACCACTAAAGCATCTGTTGACCCACTATTCTCCTCAAAAATGAAAGTAATGTAATTTTCCAAGTTCTTCAAGACCTCGCCAACTTTCAGTATGAATATTTTGAGGCGCAATACAGAAAAATTAGGCCTGCGATTTTCGATGTCTAACTTCAAGTTAACCATAGAATTATCTGATAGTCCATGTTCTCCTGTATTCACGCTAACAGTTTTCTCAATCTATCTCAGATCAGAAAATAGTCTATCCTTGAGTATGAGTCATGTACTAGGGAATAAAATTAATATTCTCTTTCCCTAGGGTGAAAAACCCTCCAAATGTCCACTAAATCAAATCCATCAGCGAAACTCTGAAATTCTCTACTTACCCCCAGGCCTGTGAATCTACATGAAGTAGCCCTGTCCAACTTGTGATCTAGCACATAATCAAAATCTCTGCCCAGAATAATACATTGCATTTCCTGTAATAGTGAAGTTAAAACTTTTTTTTAAAACACACCAACAGAGCAAGGGCCATAAATAGACACTAATGTTATTAGTGTCCGATCATATTACATGTCTACCAAGATGATACGGCCCTTATCATCATCCATTGTTACCTTTTCTATTGCTATTCCCAGGGCCTCATTACACGGATGGCGGTAAGGATTTACCGGTACCGGTAAAATACTGGTACCGGTAAATCCTTACCGCCTTACTACGAGGTCCCTTTGCGGGTTGGGGGATTTAACGCCTGCTTTTTGCAGGCGTTAAAAACCAACCCGCAAAGGGACCCAGGGAGCTAATTACGGTACCGCAATTTGCGGTACAGTAATTAGCGCCTTCCCCATTCCCATTGAGCCCTATGGGCCAAAAATGGGAATGGGGAAGGGCAATGGTGGAAGGGGGAATTACCGCCCCGCCAACCTTGGAATGAGGCGGTAATTCCCCTTTCTGCCAAGGCGGTGTCGGTATTTTACCGGCATGAACCATGGCGCTAATAGCGCCATGGTTCTCCGCCATCCGTGTAATGAGGCCCCCAGTCTTTTCCGAATCAGAGAGCCCGCCCGTCTTGTCTTTGAAGAATAACAATTCAACAGCATGTTAGCATATCTTAGATTGTTCAAAAGACTCTCGGAGTTCTCTATTAGGTGTGTCTCCTGTAAGAAGACAACGTCTGCCCTTTCTCACCAAATTCTCAATAAAATCTTCCTCCTTTTCTTTAGGCAGTTCAATCCCTTAACATTCCATGTAGCTAGCATTATCAGAACCATTTAAAAAAAAATCTCTTTCAGAATATTCCCACATGCATGCAATTCATTACATAATTAGACTTCATCAGACAACATAATAGGCTGTACAGCATATTACATACCCTTGGTGGATTTTGGTCAAAAGTTGTGACTCCGTGTAATGCAAGGATGATCAGGTTTCCCTATTGAACAGAAGGCGCCTTTCTCTGCAAAACTCTCCTAGTACAATATTCAGCATCTTAACCACTAGGCTCCCTCTCTCAGCATGATTAATTTCTTCTGCAGGCTACCTTTACTGCACATACTAGTGGACATATTAAAACTCATCACAGTTAATTCATTGACCAAACGTGGAGCAAATTCAGAGCAAGTCCTGGCCACCCACACAAAAAACAGACAAAAAACACACAGACACATAGACATACATGCAGTCTTAACAAATGCAATACATAACACAATGGATTGATGAAACATACAAATATATACAATCCGTTTACTAATCGACCCATACCCCAATGCCCTATATATTCAGTAATATCATACTTGTTTTCACCTCAAATCTGCCTTTCTGAAAAGATAACTACATCACACAATGGTATTTCACCAGCACACATTAGATAAATGTACATTCCTATATGGCAAACATTAATAAACATGTCAGATGCCATTAGAGAGACTGAATACAATTAAAATCCAGGTAGAAGTACACTCTTCCCACGAAGCCTGCATCCATCATAGAGTCTGTTCACACAGGGTTTGGAGAAATGGAATGGTGACAGATGGACCCCAACCCTCTTATTGAATGGTTTTTCAGGTCTGCCACCAAAACCTTTATTCTCCTCATAGCAAGGCTTGTATAGCACACACAACATGAAAAATACATACTGCATAGTGTAGATGCATATTATTTTATCCGACCTAAGAGGATTGGCTCAAAACATATTGAGTTGTGTTCTAAAAACTGCTTGGTTAACCAGTTCATTATTACTCCGATATTGTACAAAATTCAGAGTGTGAATCTATACAGTTTACATAATATAATCTGTAACAAACACGCAACGCAAAGCAGAGAGCTATGGCTAATGGTGATTCAATGATAGTCGGAACACTCAATGCAAATATTGAAGTTGTCCGATCTATCCTTATCCCCTGCGTTCATCTACACTTCATACACCCCGCCGCTAATGGACCCACCAAAGCCTTGCTTTCTTAATAAAACATTGTTTTGGTTTGGTGCATATGGTGGCTACTGCCACCTATGTAGCAAACCATGGCTACCATAAAGCATTGATGTTCAGAAGCAGGATCTGCTAGACATGGTAACTTGAAATGCAAAAAGTTATGTTGTGTGTCCCAGGTCTTTTAAACCAATGCATGGGTGTTTTACAAGGTTTCTCCCAACCAGGAGTCTTGTTTGAAATCACGTGCTTTCTTCCTGTACTGGTGTAGTGATCTTTCCTTTGTCTGCTAAACCTCTGGTGCAACAGGGTCCCTTGTGGTGGAGCCCCAGTCCAAGACGTCCCCTGTTCCCCATGATTCTGACCAGTCACACTGCAGGGACAGCAGGGACCCCTGCTTCAGATAGCAGCCTCACAATGTTCACAGTCCGAGCATCAACAATGTGTTTACATGTGTTTTGGGGTCTTTTTCAAAGGGAACTTGGCCTTGCTGCCATTAAAATTAAGTAAGTCGAATTTTCATAGAAAAAGTCCCCAAAACACAGGCAAACCCAAGATGATGAGAGGGGGCAGGCTGGGCATTAACATTGTTTTTAAGTGTTTTGGGGCCTTTTTCCTAAGGGAATTCAGGATTGTTCCATAAAAATGGGAGTAAGCCTGAAAAATGCCCAAAAACACATTGATACACACAAGGGTGAAAGGCTACTACTATTCAAAACCGGGACACAAAGCAGCAATATATGAAGGGAAGTAAAATAAGTTTTGTATGTATGCATGTTGTAAGTGAAATATGTATATGTGAATGCATGTATGTTAGAATGTATTTCAAGTTCTGTTTGTACGTGTGAGTGAGTCTGTGTGTGTGATATCGACTGGCTGTGTGATATGATATGATAGTTTATTTATATAGCGCCTTTACACAATGTGTTTCAAGCACTTCAAAACAAGGGAGGGAACAAGGGAAAATACAATTACAATCTTACAGGCCGGGCGACATTTCAGATACTGCTGTGGGGGGTGGGGGGGGGGACAAATAAGGGAAGGCGGAGGAGACAGACGAGGTTGCTATCATACTAGGTCCAGGGACTAATCTGATAGAGTAAGTGCATAGAAGAAAGTAAGGGGAGGAGAGGAGGAGATAGGAAAAGAGAGAAAGGGAGAGGAGAGAACAGAGAGCAGCATTGCCTAGCACATGTCTAATACGTATGCACAAGCCCAAATTGTTGGCTTTACCAATGCTTCTTTTTAACAGGACTTAGGTGAATGACACACATAGTGCTTATAAATCAAGTAGCTGAAGGCAGACCTGGTTAAGATATTTTTATGACACCCGTGGCACGTTTACAGCGCCAATGAAGTCATTCACTCTCAGAAGACTTCTTTTAAAAAAGACTGGCAGGCACATAGGGATTAGCATTGCCATGGGCAGTGAATGGTTGGTTAAATAATCAAACACCTACAAGCTTTGTGCCCTTTCTCATATGCCAGTTCTCCTTAGCTGCATCAAAAGCAATAGTTTCGGCTTATAAGCACCACATACCAGCCACAACTAAAAATGTAAATAGTTCAATAGCGCCAGATATATTGCCTGTCAGATCATGTACAAGTTGAAGTTCAAAAAAGGCTTTCAAAGTTGGAATCAGATATTGTATACCTATGAAGTTGTATCTGCGTATGGATATATGTTCAATTTCACTCCCAGCAAAAGTCTATGCTCATAAACTGACTGACTGCTGAAAGCATATTTGGAAAGCCTGCAGTACGGACAGAAGCCAGGATTTACAAACTTCACCCATCACATTTTAAATACAGGAGTGCAGCTGCACTCTTAGACGTTGCGTTAAAACGTGCTTGGGCTGTGTGTGCGTGTGGGATGGAGGGCTGGGTACAAGTCCTTAACCCTTATTGTAGTTTGACAGAAGATGAGAAGTACTGATGCGGAAATTGCCCGCCCTATATTGAAGCAATGAGTCTGTCAGCAGTCTCGCCGGCCTGCCATGCACGCTTCAGGAATGAATACCAGGCCAACTTTAGCCTTTCGAAATTCTGAGATTGCTAAACGGTGCCTTTGTGGGGATTAAAGCAGTGAATCACTGGAAAGGAAAACAGTGCTTACAGGAATCGGCTGACAGGGGTGTGCGGAGGGGAGTTGGCCAATGCAGGAGCTCTGTCTTTTCCAGTAAAGGTTTCCCAGTTCATGTGGCTCACGGTTAAAACAATGTAATCCAGTGGCACCGCCTTTTTTTTTAGACTACTGCAGGAAGGTGGTTTCACCGTGTTGCATCTTCAAAGGCATGGTGTCACCCATCTCAGGCATTAAAGCCAAGATAAACGATTATGCATGTAAGCAGGAATAGGACGTGTTTCTCTATTGGCGATGTTCATTAGAGAGAGCGCATTTTATAACTCACCAGCCAGAATGAGTTTAACCTAGAACACACTAGGTTTGTGATGTTTTCTACTTTCTTGCTGGGATGCTTCCCCAGAGCGCCCTCTCCCTTCCCTGACATCCTACTTCCTCCTTTCCTGTAGCCAATCACAGGCGTCACGACATTCCTTTTCGGGAGGTGGCATAGCTGAGACAAATCCTTAACTCTTACCATGTCAATGTTATGCTAAGGTGTATTGAAACTGTGGAGGAAAGGTAAACAGTTTATATTGAAACAGATGACAGAAAATGGCAGCCGAGCCCATCTAAGATTCCTATGCCGCTTCCTGTTGAACTACATATTCTCCAGCCCTGTGTTGTCTCTTATTCTATATTTAAACCCCTGTGACCAGAGATTTAAATATGACGTTTGCTTTGAATCATGCCACCACCAACTCAACCTTGAAAGAATGTGATGTCAAGCCAATGCTACACTTTCTGTGATGCAAACTATTGTTATGATGCCTTAAGCTTTCCAACCCCTTATCTCATGGCGCTTGCTATAGCCCCACGCTGTCTCTGGAACATTCTCAACATTGTCTTTTATCCTATTCACATCCCTGAGCATTCAATTATTCTCATGTCTCTGGCCTGTTCCTTCTCTTGCAGTCTTAACACATCTAAGTCATTTGATGTAGTCATAACCTCGCTGTGTAATTCCCCTCTTTACCATTTCTACTCTTCTAAGGATGATGCTCTCAGAATTAACTGGAAACAGAAGAGCTGGTTTGGCCCTATCACCGATTCACACAGGAGTTGCTAAATCCAATTTAGACCGGTTGAACCTCTCTTTGCCTCCTCACGCTCACCTCATTCTCAGCACTGCCTTACCTCATGAGTGGAAATCTTCAGGCCAGTGGATTAGATATCCACATTTGTGGCTCATTTGGAGTGTCCTTCAGCTCCTTCTGTCTTAGCTTGTGATCTGCCTTAGGGTTTGTATGTCTCAAATAATCGACTTTGCAATTTCCTGCATTGAATCTTAGTTGCCATCTATCTAACTGCTCAGGGCTTCTTCCAAGTCATATGTTCTGTTTCCACTCCTTGTGAATAGCTGCCAAGCAGCCCTATTCAAAGTGTAAAACCTGCAGCCAGTACTGGCATGTTAGCCAACAGGACATTGCCGCATGTGACTTGTAGTTTTCTCACTATCTTATTTATTTCATTTATCAATTGTTGATTTATAGGTTGCCCGCTCTGTGGCACTCCAAGGCGGAGGGAAAAGGGGTGCAACTATGTAGGCATGGATAGGGAATTCCAATTGAAGTAAGGGCTCCATGGCGGGGCGGGGGAGTTGGGAGAGGTTCTTAGGCAGTAAGAAAGGCCTTGCATGTTGTAGGTGTGGGCCCAAAAGTTGCATCTTCAAATGGTTTGCTACAAAGACTGGACATACTGAAAGTGTCACACATAACATGGCACCATGTGTCATTTATGCTACTGGCATTTTCATGAGGGGAGTTCCCCTTTCAGTTCCTCTGCAAATCAATCGTGCACACTGACGCATGTGTAACTCTTCATTTCACCAACCAACTTTTAACCTCGTAGACATAGTATGGGACCAGATGGACATGCCAGAAGCACTGCATAGTAAAACAAATATCAATATTATATAGAAAGTCTAAGGCCATAGAAATACATTGCAGAAAATCAGGGGAAAAAATGATAATAAGAAAAAATAATGTCAAGGAAAAAAGTCAAACGTTAATGACAACCATACCGCTAACCCCTGCCAGAAAGCATTGCCGGCCATTCAGTAATTGCAAGCACAGACACATCATTCTGCGCAGCTAGAAGGTTGAGACTGAGCACTTCTCAAACCCATCACTCATCCACACACCACTTCTAGTGATAGGGGATTATCACTGGAGAAATGCACTCATGAAACCCCCCTTGCTAGTATAGACTTAATATAATTCACATACCTAATGTTTAACTCTTCCCTCGATAAATCATTTGGATCAGCATTCAAAGTACAGTAATAATCATCACTGCTTGTCTCTAAAGCTCTCCGTTTGCCACCGACATTGCCACACACTTACCCAGGGCCGTCACAAGATGTGATTTGTATCAAATGCATATATATATATATATATATATGATGGCATGACAGCATGCCGTGCACGACGATAGCATTAAGGAGCGCCATGCCCCTGTGTCCGCATTAGAAACAGACATCAGACACAGTGACAGGTAGATGATGTTCAGTGGCGGCTGGTTATTTTTTTAAGTGGAGGTGCTTAAATGTTTGCACCAATTATGCGGGATCAACAGAGTACAGTGCGGAAGCTAAACCAAACAAGGGATAGTTAAGGGGGTTCCTCACCCCGGAGAACATTTTTTAAACAGTGGGCTAAAATGGTGCATTTTACAGCAGTTTCTTTGAAAAATGTTGTAGAAAGTCACACAATATGCAATTCGTTTTCTATGGTGGTACATAGAAAAACCCAATAGATGCAAGCCACCAACTGTACACAGGAGCTTTTTCCAATGCATTGTCATGTCGCCTTTGCCAACAACATGTGGCAGTGTAAACATTTTGTCATGCTGGCTGTTCCCATACATGCCTGTGCTGGCCGCACCAATATATACCAGTATTATAATATAAGGACTCCCATCCAGTTAAAAATGGCATGACACAGAACGTACATCCAGACTGGTTATACCAACATATGTCATTGTACAAAACAATCACACTTATGTTTGATTTTACCCTTAATTCCCATTACTGAAATGTCTCTCCACAAAGAAAAACGTTTTGATGAGACTTCCATCCCTTCATCTACTCCTATCCATCTTCTTGAAACCCCCAATTCCCCTGTGTTTGTGTCAGTTTCTGCTTCTCCCTCTCTTTCATAAATTTTACATCTATATATAATAAAACAAAAATATTAAATGTGTTTTAATTCAGTTCTTTTTTGTGTTTTAAAAAAAAGGCAGTTGGGGTGTCCGCGGACAGCGCAGCTGTCCGGGATGTCCGTATTGAACCAAATGGGGGTGCCCTAAGGACACTATACCTGTCTGTACTGTCCGCAAGCAAAATGGAACTGTTCTTAGAACACACTCGGTGTCCGGAGTGTCTGCAATTAACCAAAATGGAGGTGTACTAAGGACACTATACCTGTCCGTACTGTTCGCAGGCAAGTTGAAACTGTTCTAAGAACACACATGGTGTCCGGGATGTCTGCAATCAAACGAAAATAGAGGTGTCCTAAGGACACTATACCTGTCTGTACTGTTCGCAGGCAAGTTGAAACTGTTCTAAGAACAAACACGGTGTCCGGGATGTCCGTTATTAAATGAAAATGGAGGTGTCCTGTGGACACTATACCTGTCCGTACTGCCTGAAGAACATCTACGCACATGCGCACCACACCCGTAAGTTCTCCGAACATCGCACCTGTCCGTAACTGTTCGTCTCACTTGTGTCGCACTTTTAATTAGTTTCAGGACCTGAACACTGTCCGTAGAACACCCGTGTGCATGCGCACAACCGTTCCTGTGCATTTGGTGTCCTGCGGACACTCGTTCCTTTTGCGGACATGTTCGCAACGCCATCATGCGACCGCACCCACGCTGAGCGTGTGTCCTGAATTGCGGACATTGTCTGGGTCCCCGAACATTTTAAAGGTACCTTTTCAGGCAATCCACAGTATTTTATAGTAAATATTCACCATAGCACATGTCCCAGACAATGACCCTGACTTTCTACATACTTTTTGGAACTTTTTGAGCCTTTTTGGGCTGTTCGATCTGTCAGCAGACAGTGCGAGTGTCCGCAAAGCGCGCACCCGCACCCCTATAAAAGTCCACATCCCAGAGCTCATCATCATTGTGCTTTTGGCTATTTGACAAAGCACTGTCTACTTTGGCAACCAATCTTCCAGATTTTGCTGAAACCTGATGGCATCCATGGCTCCTCTACTTCCACCTGGTCCTACATCTGCCTCAGCACCACCCGCACCCCCTCCACCACCACCACCACCTCCCCAAGGGCCTGAAGAGGGGAACAGGCATGAGGATGTAGAGGAGGATAAAGAGGATGATGAGGATGAGGTAGTGGAAGTCCCTACGACCAGCACTCGCCGTGAGTCTTGGGTGTGGTGGTTATTTACCATTCATGGTAACGTACCCAAGGCACGTGCAAACAAGGTCACCAGCAACCAGTGCAAAATGGTGCTGCATCGCGGGTGGCCTGGTTCGTACAGCTTTGGTACGACATCTATGAAGCGACACCTAAGGTCGTTCCACGGTAGGGCCGTTTGCAAGGTTGTACCTTGTGAGGAGCGTAGTAGGTTGTGTACTACATCCTCTGCTTCCGCTCCTCTCACCACAAGAGACACTGCAGTGGGAGAGTGCATCCCTCCAGCTGCATCACAGGCCATTCACAATGCTGATGACCCTTACCTTTCAAGGGTCACAGTTTTGTGTATGTACTGTGACACAGTACTCTGCAGGGGGGACAGACTTCGAAGTGCTTTCGAGACTACGGTCTCAGAGCATGAGAAGACCTGCCCACTACCTAAGTAAGGCCAACCGTACATCTTCCCCTCTCCACCCGCCCTTTCTTATCCCCGTGGTTGGTGTCCCTGCTTACCCTCCTTTCCCCTCCTCTCCTAGTGTGTTGTGTGTAAAAAAACAAAAATAATATAAAACAACAAAAATCCCCCCCAAAAAAAGGCTGTTTTCAGAGCCGCCGTTCACAGTCTAAAAATAGAAGTGACAAATAAATGGAGCAGGGCCCTGTGCATTTTTTTAGAAGTCCGTGGACAGTCCGCGGACATTTAAAATGTTGGGGTGCTGCCCTATCAAAACCATTGCACTTTTCTCTGGTGGTGTTTTTTGTGTTTCAAAAACTTGAAATAGTCAACACCTACTGCAAAATGGATGGCTGTAATTCCACAAAAGGTCGCAATGCATTTTGTACATTTCTCAGAAAAATCTGATTACCAGCATAAAATGAACTCCATCTCTGCCAAAAATGCATGTGCTACCAAACATAATATTTTCATTTTGGAAAGAGGACATGCCAACATCCTTTAGAAAGGCACAAACTGCCTTATTAACATTCTGCCTAGCTTTCTTCATTTGTGGACCAAATGAAGAAGAACGCAGCCACATTTGTCTCTGCGCAATACGAGAACATATTACTTGGAAATTTGGAAACATGTCCAGGACTTTCGCAAGTCCTTCTTTCATTGCAAATTGCAAAGAAATTCCTGACACATGTCCTAAACTGTTCCCTCCACAATTAATTATAATTATGTCTGGATGAAGCTCTGTCTCCAAACTAGCACAGAGAGATACCAAGTCCAGCCACTTCATTTCACGCACTCCATGCCAGCGCACTTCCACATGAGGGAATCCAAGATCTGCAGCTACTCCACAGTGTTCTGCATGCACCTCCAACCAATGTATACATGAGTCTCCCAAAATCCAGACAATCTGTTTTCTGAAACACACAGCCACAGCTAACTGTTCTCTCAGGAAAAAGACTTTCTAACCAACTCTCTCCTTACACAACACACCCACGAAACTTTACTGACCAATCAGTTGCTCTGCTCATTCTCATTTGCATGCCTCTCCACCCCAAAATCCCCATATGTAATATGCGGTGTCCGCGGCCTACCGCCATGTCCGTGGACATATCGAAAATCTGAGCATGCTGAATATAAATTTAAATAGTGTGTCCCATTTCCCCTTTGAGGTTGGCTCTGAAAAGAGCCGTTTATTTAGTTTTTTTTGCAGATGCTTGACAAACACCTGTTATTTCGGATTTTTTTGAAGTTTGTTTTCCTTACTTTACTCCTAAAATATTCACATAACCTTCTCCAAAGCAACTCTTACATTCCAAAACAGAATTGCATTTCCCAAAAAAGATAAGGAAATACCATTTTCTTCAAATTTAACAGCATTACTGGAATCAATGTTCTAATTATTACAAAAGAACATACAAGCTCTAAGCATGAAAGCACACATGCCTTGGTTGATTGCACACCTAGCAATGTTTTGCTGAGGACAAAAAACAGAACGATTGTCCCATATTGCCCTAGGTACTAATCCAATTTGGAAGGATGTTCATTACTGCTTGAACCAAGTATTCCAAATCTTCCAACAAAGTAGGGGCACTGACATAGCCCAAATGGAAAACTCCATAATGCAAAAGTACCACATGGGGACTGTTCATCCTGCTCATATCTTTACAAACTTGTACAACTTTCTGTACATTTCAATCAGGCACAGTGCTCCACACCACCTCCACTCCTTTAACATCAACATTATTTGCCACATGCCTGCATTGAGCATACTGCTGTAAACCATGCACAAACATATCTCCAAGCACCAACACCCTGAATTTCTCCACCTCTGCCATCTTCACTACACTCAGTCTCTTTCAACACAAATCCACAACCTCAACATCTGATTGGCTGATCCCTATAGTCCCCTTTCCATGCTGCATTTGCTGGAAAACCCCGGATGTGGCACGCCCTGTCTGCGGACAGCCACGGTGTCCGCGGACTGTGTAACTCTTAGGCAGCCCTTCTCCCCTTTCCACATCACTTTCTTTGCCATTTCCTCATTGGATACAGCTAAGCAGTCACACAACCATCCACCAATCACATCCAAGACCTCTACATCTAGCTCCATCATCAGAGTTCAGCACTTCAAATGTACTGTTGATCACTCTGAGTACAAGTCTCATATCATTGGAAAGCACCCACTACAAAAACTACTCTACAAGTCTCCAAGATTTCTACTTGTCCACATGCATGAATACAAACTACAGGTATGCATATTATCTGCACAGTACATGTACAACTCTTAAAAATGCATATAAACAGAGTAACTGCCACTTAACCTGTATAACCTATCAAATTAACTCACTGTCATGTTTTCCATCTGCTATAATCAACTGTCACGTCCAAACCTGTCTGCTATCAAATTTATTTTTTACACACACACCTATCTAAAAAATTAAAATATTAGAAGATAGAAGAAATGACAATATAATTGTGGAAAAACACTTAGTAGTGTATCATAAAATTACATACAGCCAGTAAAATGTCATGCATCTTCATACACTCACCACATAGACACTTTCAGTGAAATGCTCCCAGCTGCAATAACACCACCACCTGTAAATCACATCCTTCTACATTATTGCTCACAGCTTCACAAATATATATATTCCATGCTTTTCTATACAGTTTCTACCATTTACCTAAAAAAATTGGAAAATAAATACAACATTATTTCTTCTTTCTCCTAAAATTCTATGACACAGCTTTAAAAAACCAAGTGAATTTCATACACATATTCTACTCATTTACAAAGCATGTTGAACTAACATAATATAAATAAAATATAAAGGCTGCACATAGTCAAATGAAACTGCATGCATACACTATGTTCAGAAATCAAACAAGAATACTACTACAAAGACATACAAATGAACCTCTTAATTAACATCACTGCTATAAACACACATAATTACTAACTTCTTTCTTTTACAATTGCAGTGAAGACCACTCTCCTGGAAAACAGCAACATCTGAACTACAAACACCAACTACAAAGAAACCTGCTCATTCCACCAAAAAAGAGTAAGTACAATATTACCTTAGTTTCTCTGCCTAGTCTTTAAATCTCTCCACAATCTTGCTCCCCTTATCTCTCATCTCTCCTCTCTTTCTACACTCCCTCCCACTGCCTTCACTTTTCTGACCACTTTCTTCTCACTGTTGCTCCTTCCCCTAGTGCCACATCCCATTTCCGCTCCTTCCATCTCATAGCCCCCCTGCACTGGAACTCCTTACCTCTCTCACTCCGCTCTATTTCTTCCTTTTCCTCATTCTGCACTTTCCTCAAATCTCTCCTTCTCCCTTCCCCACCATGAAACACCTCCCACCTTCTTGCCCCCTCCCCCTTGCTTTATCTCCTTAATTATCTCTCTCCCCTTGCCCCTCCCCCATTCTCACCCTTAACCCCATCCATTTCCCTCCTCCTCCTCTTCCCCACCCCCCCTTCTCTCTCACTTATACTGCACTACTCTCCTTCTCCCCTTCAGTGTAATTGCTATACTTACTGTTTTCTTGGTCTGATTCTCAATTCTAAATTGCTTCCACTGTTACTGGTATAATGTTAATTGTTATATGTATCCTCTTGTTGTTGAAATGTGTTACTCAAACACACTGTGCGGGTGATTCATGTAATTTGTGCACCAAACAAATGAAGATTTGTGCACCATTCTGCCCAGAAATCACCATTTATTAAACAGGGATTAGCACACAGAATGGCACACAAATCCCCATTTTTCAGAGCACAAATAACATAACTCAGCCCCTAGAATATTAGTATTACAAAACAAAGTATTGTTTTAATTTCATACCATTTGATTTACCATTAGTGCTTATCCTCACCACTAGCTCACTTTCTACTGTCATCTGAACTGCAGTATAGTAACACACAAATAGAAGAATAGCCTTCCCAACTAATTGTAGTTGCCCAATGCACAATCACACACCACCAGATACATCTTTACCATCATACTCAGACACTCATGCATACAGCACACATGCATTGCACAACAGCCCAACCCATACCTTCTATTTTTTTGTTTCAACAGACCCCACAGAATGTCTACCAGAAAGCAAGTCCGTAGAAAGCAACACAGAAATAGAGCAAATGAAAATAAAAATGTCCAAAATAAGCATCCATCTGTAGCAGAGTTTGCACAAAAAGTTCAAACAAAACAGCTAATACAGTCATTTAGCAAAACAGAACAATCTTCCAGTACAGAAATGGTGCCTCCTCTATCAAAATGTAAAAGAAAACAGAAAATGATTAACAGAAATGCAGCTACAACTACTGCTAAAACTGCTCCTATGAATCTTGATATAGTAGGAAGTAACTACCAAAAAATGATATTAGCAAAAATGTTCTGCCACAGAGTCCTTCAGAATCTTATAAAAACAGGAGACAAATCATGCACAACCCTTAAAAACTACCGTAGAAAATTAATCTTAGAAGCTTTGATAGATAGTGCAATCCTTCTCAAAAGAAAGTTATTTATTTTAGTGTTAAACAGAATGAAACCACTAACAAAACTAAGTACTAAATTACAAAAAAGGCTTCTCAATAAACGTAATGTCAACAAAAATAACTTCTTAAATATCTGTGGAGGTGAATGGAGTCACACCACAAGCACAGAATTATATTTCAATGAAGAAGCATGCAAACAAAATCAAACAAACACAATTGCCATCCATAGCAGTGGACAAGGTTATGAAAAACTTAATAATACCATAATGGAACAAGAAATACTGCTTACAAAAATATCCCCAGAAAACTCAGAATCAATTCTCCATTTGACTGAACCAGAACGTCCAGTATACAAATGGCCATGCACGTCAATGTGTAACATTGCCAAAAAATCTTTCAAATCTTTACTCCACTTCCTCAATCAATATGTGAAAGGTAAAGACAAAATTAAAATAAAACTGCTGCAAAATATGGATTCCTGTCCAGTGCGCAAATACACAGGACTGCAAGGACATTAATTTGCCTGCATTTCAGGACCTATTTGCAAAAGCAGCTTCCATCATATCAATATGATATCAACACATCATTCAACTATAAGAAATCTAGTCTATAAACTGTACTATGCTAAATGTCCTGCTTTAGCACTAGCCAATTTAAATAACAATCTTCTACATGGTACAGCCAAAGACCGAAGAAATCAACCATATCCAGACTAAATATTTTGGAAGTGAAAACCACTTACAAAACGCAATAGCTTTACAACAGACTAGCAACAATTTTGCACATGGCAACCTTCTACTACACACATACAAAAAATACATACTAAAATTCAAAAGTACATCCGCTGAAGTACCAAACCATGTGTGTGTGTGTTGCCGCAGAACTTTTTATAAAAGTAACAAAAAATCTATAGACATAACATACAAAATAGAAGACAATGAAGATTCCAAATGGTTTGAATTAGCAACTTGACAACAATCAAACTCCTTCACGTGCTATTACAAATAATTTGGAATTATTCCCTCTACCAAAACCCCTGCAACAACTCAATTTATATGAGAGCATCATAATTCAAACAGTGCACCCATTTGAAGCAATAATACGCCTTCAACCAAAAACAGCAAAATTACCTCCCTCTGAATTGGTGAAAGGCATTTGCAGCAAAGTAGTATATTTACCATTAGATCTAAAAGAAAATGTGCACACTCTGGGAGTGCAACGTCCAATAGAACAATCTTTAATTGTCTTAGTAAATGGTGTACCTACAAAAGAAAAACAAATTTGGCAACAACTGGTAGACTTACATAAAGTTAGACAAGCCTTGCAATATCTAAAAGACAATAATGAATAATACAAAGAAATAAATATTGAAGAAAACTTAAGGGAAACAACTGAAATAATTCAAGAGTCACCAGAAACTGGTCAATTTCAACTTCTAGATCCTGCTACAGTATCCAATACTTTAGACCATTATACAATTCATCCATTATAATCTAATGGCACCATAGAAGATGTACTAGAAACATACCAAATGCGACAAACAAAAGGATCACCCATCAGCATATGGGAAAAAAGTATAAAAGCACGTGCGTTTCCTCTACTCTTTCCTACTGGCAAAGGAGGAAGGTACGATAATAGACCTATTCAAATAAGAGCATCAGAATACCGCTTGTTACGGATGTATTCTGAAGATCCCAGACTTAGCCTCATCACGAGTTGGGCTGTAGCCCTTAAATGCGGTGGTAACGGTATTACAGCCGCATTTAAGGGATGTCCCTATCACGAGTTGGGCGCTAAATGGGCTGTTTTACCTCCAGCCTTTGGAGGTGAAAATCCCCTGTTTTCGGCTGTATTACCGCCGGCTGTATTAGCCCACATAATTAGCACTGAAAATACCCCATTGAATCCAATGGACCCAATGGGGAATGGGGATTTACCGTTAACACCCAACTCGTGATCCGGCGGTAATACAGCCGGACCGGGCGGTGCTAGGGCTATTACAGTCGGCGGTATTACAGCCGGGAATACAGCCCAACTCGTGATGAGGCCCAAAATGTGGAATACATATTCCACCTACTCTCTGAAAGTGAACTAGCAACTCTATGTTACCGAGTTGCACACACATTAAAATAAGTAACCCACTTTCAAAAAGTGCAAGAAAATGATGAGGTTTTACAATCAAGCATTACAAATCTGTTAGCAAACATGCGTGGTACGAAAGAGTACTGGTTCTGATGTCACGGAGATGTACGTTGTATGATAAGAAACTTTGGCCCACCCACTTGGTTTGTTACATTAAGTTGTTCAGAATATGCATGGGAAGATCTACATAATTTCCTACGCATATCAAACAAAAACAAAACAAACATAGATATACCAACACCTGGAGAAATTTGCTCTTTAGATCCTGTTAATGTTTCAAGATATTTCCATCATCGCTTCATTCCTATGCTACACTTTATTTGTAATAAAACTGTTCCTCCCCTCGGAGAAGTGCAACACTTCTTTTGGAGAAAAGAATAACAAGCCAGAGGAGAACCACATATCCACATGCTTTTATGGATTAAAGATGCTCCTAAATTTGGTCAAGACAGTGATGCCACTGTGTTACAGTTTATCGAAAAATATGTCACTTGTGAAATTCCATCAGACGCAACAAATAGTGATCTTCATGCACAAATTGTACAATTTCAAAGACACAAATGTGGCAAATATTGTCGTCGCAAATACAAAAACAAAGGGAAATACTACACCAAATGCCACTTTGGTTTCCCTAGACCGGTTACAGAAACAAGTGAAGTGAACAACTTCATGTCTTCAGTTAGACATAGTGTTAAAGGTAAATCACCTAAAAATACATATTACATAAAAAGAACAGAAGAAGCAAAATATATCAATGATTACAATGCAATCATTGCCCTATTGTGGAATGCAAACATAGATGTGCAGCACATTGCAGACAATTCCACTGCAGTTGCACGATATGTTACAGCCTACTTAACCAAAGCAGAAAAAACAGAGCTTCAAGACCTCTGGAATGACCTGTCATCAGACAAAATACTGTCTCAGAAATTGTACACCTTGGGCATAAAAATGCTCTCCCGTAGAGAATGTGGCTGCTATGAACCTGCAGATCGTTTAACCGGTACTGCTTTGTATGGAAAATCTGAAAATATAGTATGGCTAAGTCTTGGTCCTGCTAAATGTAGAAAAAGAGTTCTTAAATCATATCACGACATAGAAACAATAGCCAAAAATGATCCCAACAGCCAAGACATTTTGAAAAACAAGTCACTAGACACATACTACCCAAACAGAAGTTCCACTTTGGAAACCATGTGTCTATACCACATAGCCCAAAACTTCACATACAAAAATAATAGAAAACCTGATGAAAAAAAAGGTAGATACAGAGTGACAAATTGTGAAGGCAGTTTATTAAAACTTACCAAACCAAGTTTAATTAATCATATCAAACTGTCATTAAAAACTCCTCAACATGAAGAACTATATTACATGTCCCTGCTACAACTCTTTAAACCATGGAGAAAAGAAGAGGAAATACTAGATAACTATGACTTCTATGAAGACGCTTTCAAAGCAAATGAAAGCACTATCACCGATGTAAACTTTACACAGTACAAAACAATGTTGTACAATGAACAGCAACACGAAGAAGAACTCCAGGCCCAACTAGATAAGGACACTCCTGACAGTAGTCAACCTTCTGTAACAGGACGCCAAGAACCACTGGGACAGCCACTAATAGCAAATGAGGCAGAATTAGCTATGACAGAAGTAGAAAACACCATGTGTCAGTATGAAGATACAGACGACTTAAGTATACTACAATCAAAACTAAACAATGAGCAAAAGAGTAACAAATGAAATTGCACATGGTGTACAACATGAAAATAAAGAATGTACCTGCCAAAATTACAAACCTATACTATTATACGTCAGTGGTGAAGCTGGTTCAGGCAAAACATTCTTAATCAAAATCATCAGCAAGTTCCTTCAACAATAGACAAACAACAAACTGTCAGCTGTGTTAACTGCCCCCACAGGTGTAGCTGCCTACAACATAGGCGATGTCACTTTACACCGATTACTACTCCTGCCAGTAGAACACCAAAAAAAATTAGAATATTACAAACTTTCTACAGAAGCTGCAATGGAACTAGGCAGAGTGTTAAAACAAATGAAAATGCTACTAATAGATGAAGTGAGCATGGTCTCCAACCAAATGTTGGCTTTGATTCACCTCATATTACAAGAAGCACTTAAAACAAACTATGAAAAGCTCTTTGGAGGAAAACACATTATTGTTTTCAGACATCTTCTTCAATTGACAATTGACAGCAGTGAAAGGTGAACCCATTTTTAAAACCTTAGGACACAAACTCTGCCGGAAAACTGTTGGCAGCATAGGAAATGTCAACCTTTGGCAACATTTCCAGTACAGAGAATTAACAGACAGTCTGCAGACCTCACCTACTCCAACATTTTAAAAAGTATTAGAGTTGGTGTACTATCTCAAGAAGCACAAGCAATATTAAAAACCTGGCACATCCATGCACCTTATGGCCATAACTCATGTGCTACTGATGTTATGGAACAATTAGCGCACAAAAATGTCAATTGTATGTCCTTAATGCCAACTCTTGCAAGCTGTTCCAAATTCAATGAAACAATGTTGAAAAAAGAAATGCAACCAATAATTGAAATTTGCTCCACGGACAAACTGGACGTACATGGTATGACACTACCCATTTGTCAACAAGCCACAACAAGACTAAATACTATAGAAAATTCTATCTCCAACTCAGCAGGTTTGGAAAAAATATTAAAATTATCCTTAAACTGTAGAGTAATGCTTAAACGTAACCTTGACATGGAGCAAGGACTATTTAATGGAGCACTGGGTACAGTTGTTGGCTTTCAAAAATACCCATGTGACAACAACATTCAGTTTGTCAATATTCTCTTTGAAAAACTTTCAGAAGTAAAAAGGATAGGGCGCTCAACAGCTTGATTCCTTCTCTTCAAAGACATGTATGTACGCAGATAACAATTCTCTCTAACTCTAGCATACACAGTCACCATTCATAAATCGCAAGGTTGTACCCTAGACAAAGCATTGATTGATATTGGTAACACCGTCTTTAAAGAAGGCATGAGCTACGTACCACGTTCACTTGACGGTCTATTTCTAATCAACTTTGATGCAAGTAAAGTAAACACTGATATTCCTTGCATTTTAGAATACAATAGACTACGTTCACTATACACCCCCCATCTAAAAACATATCCTGTTCCACAAAAAGGGAAACGTTAAAGAAAAATAATTCAAACAGAAATGCAACAGGATCTCACTGCAAATCCTCCATAGAGACGAAAAGAAGCTAATACTTCATCAATTACCACAACCAAAAGAGAACCTATTACTCAAAGTAACTCAGGTACTTCTTCAAAGAAGCAACAAACACTACGAAAAAATGACTTGGACACAGACCTATCTGGTCCATTCAAATGTTCTAATATAACTGGTTTAAGTTGCTACACAACAAACAATCCTGACAACACGTATAGTGTTCATGGAATAAGACAAGAATTGGACTACTGTGCTGGAATGGTGAAATTCACTATAAGCTCACAAGAAGATCCACAATAATTTCTAATGTACTTACTACAAGTACTTGAAAACAAAAACATACCTATAAATGATTTTTTCCTGATTTCATACATGTGGAAACATACATGCACTCTCTGCAACAATGTGACACAGGACCAAATCCCTAATGAGCGCTTTGTGTATGTATCCATACCTAATTGTGAATCTGTTCCATTTCAGCAACATGTACAAAATGCAAACCATGGTAGATTATGTACTACCTGCAATTTAGATAATCGCTCCACCTTACTAATACAAACACATAGTAAATATATAATACTAATGATTCTACATAACAATGCAGATGGTACCAAAAACAACTGCAAGCTGACTGGATTCACACATGGTCAAGTATCACTTGGTAAGAAAACCTTCACAACAATAGGTATAATCTGCCACACAGGAGCCACAACCAATGCAGGTTACTACACTGCATATATTAAAAAGAAATGTGGATGGTTCGAATGTAATGATAGTACCATTACTCTAAAGCAGAGATTACCAGCAAATCTTACAAACGCTTATTTAATCTTCTTAAAACCGAAATTTAATAACTAATCTGTACTTAAACATTAACAAAACTTCAATTAAAAAACTATAAACTGTTACAATACGGCAACAGGTATCTAACTGCCCCAAGATTCTATAACAACCAAACAGATACATGAATACCACTAAATTATAACAAGAAATAAACAGTTAGAAAACACCAACAGGTATCTAACTGCCCCAAGATTTTGCAACAACCAAACAGATAAATCAATACCACTAAATTATAACAAAAAATAGACAGTTACAATACACCAACAGGTATCTAACTGCTCCAGAAATGTGCAACAAGCCAACAGATAGAACATTAGTCAAAAACAACAAATGAACACTAAAAACAAACAAATAGACTGTAGCATAACAAAAAAAGGGTTTTTTATCTACTACCACACCTGAGCCACAACCAATGCAGATCACTACACAGCATATATTAAAAAGAAATGTGGATGGTTTGAATGTAATGATAGTACCATTACTCTAAATCAAAGATTACCAGCAAATCTTACAAACACTTATTTAATCTTCTTAAAACCAAAATGTAATAACTAATCTGTACTGAAACATTAACAAAACTTCAATTAAAAAACTATAAACTGTTAGAATATGCCAACAGGTATCTAACTTCCCCAAGATTCTATAACAACCAAACAGATAAATGAATACCACAAACTTCTAACAAGAAATAAACAGTTGGAATATGCCAACAGGTATCTAACTGTCCCAAGATTTTGCAACAACCAAACAGATAAATCAATACCACTAAATTATAACAAAAAATAGACAGCTAGAATACACCAACAGGTATCTAACTGCTCCAAAAATATGCATAAAGCCAACAGATAGATCATTAGCCAGAAACAATAAGTGAACTCTGAAAACAAACAAAAAAATGGACAGTAGCATAACAAAAAAGGTTTTTTTTAATCCAACATGGATTTTTTTTCTTCCCACAGACCCAATGATTGAAAAACAAACACAGAAACTGTGCAAATAGCACAGTGCACTAGTTTGTAATCTACTAAATATGAGGGTCGGAATGAATAAAGAATGTCTATTTTTCAATGTTATAAATCCTTACAAACTAGCAATACTAACATGATCTTTTCTTTTATCACAGAAATTGACAAAGAATATATGTACTCCAGTTACCAAACCAAACAGTAAATATATTACAATAAGTATAACTCATAAATACTGTTCCATAATACAACCATTGAAGCAAACAGTGCATAAAACTTTGGTCTTGGGTGCATGGCCCATGCACCCAAGACTCTAGGACCTGGCCACAACCACTGCAGCATATCACACCCATGGTAGCTTACAACGTCGGCACTTATAACTTTGGTCTTGGGTAGGCCCTGGCCACAACCACCGCAACATACCACACCCATGGTAGCTTATAACTTCGGTACTTATAACTTTGCTATTGAACCTTAGCCATGCACCCAAGACTCTATGCCCTGACCACAACCACCACATGCACCCAAGACTCTAGGCCCCGACCACAACCACCACATGCACCCAAGACTCTAGGCCCTGACCACAACCACCACAGGCACCCAAGACGACTCTAGGCCTTGCCACAACCACTGCAGCATATCACACCCATAGATCACACCCATATTTGATTCTATGGGTGTGATCTATGGGTGTGATATGCTGCGGTGGTTCCACCCAAGACTCTAGGCCCTGGCCACAACCACCGCAGCATATCACATCCATAGATCACACCCATAGAATGAAACATTTTAACTATGTCATATGGGCAATTCTGATGTCTGCGGACACCGTGTGTGTTCTTAGAACAGTTTCAACTTGTTTGCGAACAGTACGGACAGGTATAGTGTCCTTAGGACACCTCCATTTTCGTTTAATTATGGACATCCCGGACACCGTGTGTGTTCTTAGAATAGTTTCAACTTTTACCTACGAAAAGTACGGACAGGTATAGTGTCCTTAGGACACCTCCATTTTCGTTTGATTACGGACATCCTGGACACCGTGTGTGTTCTTAGAACAGTTTCAACTTGCCTGCGAACAGTACGGACAGGTATAGTGTTCTTTGGACACCTCCATTTTCGTTTGATTACGGACATCCCGGACACCGTGTGTGTTCCTAGAAAAGTTTCAACTTGCCTGCGAACAGTACGGACAGGTACAGTGTCCTTAGGACACCTCCATTTTCGTTTGATTACGGACATCCTGGACAACGCTCTTCACCATCCAATCAGCGAACACGTTGCATGTCCGCAACATGACGCAAGCCGATTAGCCAATCAGGACATTGTCCACAGAGCGAATAGGGAAATGTGTCCGCGGAGCGGACATAGATGTCACTAATTTTTTGTGACCTACTTTTTGGTCATTTTTAAAAGAACTACTGGACGTATTTTCACCAAATTTACAAAAGCATGCTTTCGGGGCTAAGACACTGCTCCTGCTTCAATCCGTCCAGCGGTTTAGGCTGTAGGCATGAGAATTGTTTTTTCTCTGTTCAGTATATGGGAAAAAAGAAGTTTTGGGACCCCCCTATAACTTTGCCCCCCCTGGACCAAACCTCACCAAACTGTGCAAAATCATTCAGAGTGGACCATATACTTTTTCTGCAAAGTTTGGTGTGGATTCGTCCAGGGGGAGAGAAGTTATAAGCCGCCCAAAAAGTGCTCTTCCTATGGGACTAGCAACTTAACCATAACTACACAGCCACTACCCTGGCTGTGTAATATGTGCGGTCAATTGTGCAAAAGTCAATTTGGACCCTTGACTTTCAGTCAATTAGGTAATTCGAACAATTGTGTTCGAACAATTTGGGTAATACCTTTACTTGTAGGGGAGGTGGTAATGAGCCCTATCCTTGAGGGTGGGTGGTTAAGAGAGTCATTGGAAGACAGGGGGACTACCTAATTTATGGTTTTGCTGTTATCATTTGTCCCACTTTGCCCATCATCAGAGCCTATTAGAGTGGTTTATTTCTGGTTTAGAGGTGTATAGACATTGCATTTTTCTAATAGTGCTCTTGGGTAATGCAGAGTACAAATATACTAGTGTTTGGGGGATATTGTCAACGGCTTGAAGAGTAGAGTGCGTGGACTGGAACATGGTGGTTGCATTGTTATAGACATTGATATTCAGTTTCCTAGTTATGAGTTTAGGTTCAGTAGGGTAGTTTCTGGGCTGAGTCCTCCATCCAAAGCAGAAGAGTTCTGTCTGGTGAAGATAGCAGTCATGATAGATGTCAAGTAGGTAGATTGTGAAATAACATACTATGTATAATAGCCAGTACCACAAGCATAATTGAGCTGCACTACTGGGATAGTTGAATGTCACAATTGGCTGTAGTGACCTAATATTTCAACAGCAGCCCAGTAAGAAAAAATTGCATAAATCAGCTGCACATCAAGAATAATTAAGCAGCCTTTTTACATAATTGGCCTGTACCCCAATATTAATGAAAGCACCATTGATTTTCTTAGCCCCCATTCATATTTCAATCACCGTAGTTAACGATGGCAGATTATGAAGGTAATGTGTTCTGTGGAACTGGAATTCACGTGCATTTTTCACTAACAATGAAACTGTCATATCTATCATGGTTCGGTGCTGCCGGTCAGTTGTGGTTACATGGCTAATAATGCTGATGGATCTGGCTGTTGTGTCACACCTGAATTAAAGCTACTGGGAGAGTTGCAAGAGGCAGATATTAGGCCTAAGTTTGATGGAGGGTTATGAATTAACATCTAGCAAGTATCTAGAAGCCCTGGCTTTTCTCTTTTTATTAATTCGGAAAATGATGTCGGTAATTCCATCTCAGAAAGGGTGGTCTGTTAACTAGACCCCCGTTTCCTTAAAGCTCCATGCCAAAAGCTTAGTGACACAGCTGCCCTGCTGCTTCCGTCTCCTGAGCTGCAGCACTTGCTCTTAAGTGACACAGAGCAGGTTCAGAGGTCACGTGTGCCCTTTGACAGCTTCTATCACTGCCAAGTCCCTGTAGTGCAGAGGCTGCATTTAAATATGCACCTCTGTTTCAAAACCGCACAATTATGAGAAATTGCTATCCTTAAACATAAGCCATTTGTGAGTTTGAGTTATGGTGGCTGGTTATTGACATATTCACTAAAAATCACATCTGACAGATATCTTACATGTGTAAGCACCGTGAGCCTAAGCTAACTGTGTTAAAGGTTGTGTGAATTCTAGTCAGACAACCTGTCCCTGCCAGCCAGCAGAGCAAAAGACTGAAAGACTACAGCTCTCTTTTGATCCTGTGTGAGGTTGGGTATCACCTGTGTCCAGCAAGACAGCCCCTTAGCAGGTGATGTCCAGGGAAACATGCATCAAAGGGCAGACCCTGAACAAAAGCACTAGCCTCACAGCAGGGCATTGCATACCGAAGCACCTTTGATACTTTTTTAAAAATACCCACTCCGTCCCACACTACTACTAAACCAGCAGTGATCTGAAAAACGAATCGTAAAGGTGAAACAGTCATAATGTGTATGGTAGACCTCCTTCACCTCTTTATGATAGCGTGGGCTGATGGCATGCTATACTTTTCAAGAAGAGTGTAAACCAGCAAGGAAGCACCCAAACAACAATAGTATTGTGTTACCAAACTAAAAAGAAATGTACAATCCAGGTTCCATAAAAATACAAGACCTTATTGAAACTAAAAGGACAGACAAACAGATAAAAACATTTACAAGCCACCCTTGTAATTAAATACACAGAGGTATGCAGACAATTGTCTTGGCAGCGATATTCAACTTTAAGTATATGTGTTTCAGAAAGGTACAGAGTGGGGTCTTAAGTGTCACCAGGGGCCATAGAACAAGGCAAGGGGACAGTACATGTGTAGATGCCTTACTATCTTCTTTCTAGGACTAGAACGCTTCTCACCGAGTTTCTTGGTGCTTCACAGTGTGTCGAATCAAGTTTGAGGTTGTTGAGCTGGTGTGACGGGATTCAGTAATCCAGTGCAATCCCACAAGTGACAATGTCACTTAGCTGGAAAAGGCATATGACAGGCAGGCAATGTTTCTTCCTGGGTAATGTAAAGCCTGGTCCAGCATCTCCGAGCAAAGGTGAACCCTTCTTCTACCCTTGCCTGCCAGGAAGGTTGCCAGAAAAACTTTCAGGGTTTGTCATTTCAGTATGCATATTCCTGAATAGCAGTGTCCATGCAAAAGCCAGTCTTTTCAACAACAGGTCCCTGGTGTGCTGTTAGAGCCTGGATTGGGAATCTGTGGAAAACTGCCTGTTTTCTGCCATTCTTAGCCAGGAGGGATTCCTGGAACACTTGCAGAGTTTCCCATTTCAGAAGACAGAGCCGTGGGCAGTGGGTACCAATGGTCAGGCAGCAGGGAGACCTTTCCTAACAGCATGTCACTTTAAATGTCTCTCTGAAGTGGTTTAGGAGAGGGTCTGAGTCCTTCCTTGAAAAGCCTTATCTTCACCCCATTGGCTGGAGACTTTGGGTCGACTGTTCTCCAATAATGTACTGGCAAGATAATTCTTCCCTGCCCATCCAAAGGTGATTCCCTGAAGCGTCAGGATGTCTCACCCCCTTATGTTCACATTGTGACACAGAATATTGGTCAATTTCCAGCCATCTGTAAGGGGCCAATCTCAAATGTAGTAACAAGAGTTTTGCTTTCTAATGTCAGCTCTTAGAGTGCATTGTCTGCAGGAAATGGGTAAGGGTCACAGGGAGTATGTGTGGCCTAAACAAGATGACAGGACCCTTCTGCTGGAAACAGAAGTCTACTGCACAATGTGTCTCCTTCCCATATCTTTCTTATGTCAGAGAGGTTCCAATCATTATCTCACTCTTGTGATTTCCCCTTTCTGCTGGCATGTGTTCCTTTGAAGCACTAGCCTCTCCCCAGCCCCTGGGGTATCTACCCGGTTGTCTTGGGAAAGTTTCAAACATCCCTAGAAGGCCAGACCAACAGTTTGTTGAAACTCAACCACAGACAGTTATATACAAAACGCTGACAGTTGTATGGGCCATGAGAAATCAGTATGACTATAAAATGGCAACAGAAGTTCTGACCGTTTATAAGTGTTTCTCATCAGAGGCCACTATATAACACCAGGAATAGCTTTATATTTATATTTTACTAATCTGACACCAGGCCTTGAGGGTACACTGTTATATATAATGTTAATCATGGAGCCCCCTTTTAAGGGGGCCTGTGGATGGAATTAGTTTAGATTCCAGTTGACTGACTATCTTACACTGTGGCTGCCAATGTTGGCAAACTATATGGAAGCTGGTGTGTCACTAGACAGGGCCCTATCAAGAGAACATATTCACTCTATGCTTTACATTAGGAAAGTGAGGTCTGATCACTAGAGCTCACTTTCTGAAACAGAGGTACCAGATTCATTTTGTGTTACGAAAATCAAAAGAATTCAGGATTGCCTATGATCACAGATGAAATTCTGTCACACAAGGCCATTGTGAAATGTTATGTAGTTCCCACCTAGTTGTTGATTAATTTGGAATACGTATGCGGATTAATAGGTTGGAATCTAATAAATTGGCTCTGACCTGACATATACATGTATGAGCCCTTGACGGTTAACCTGTCAGTTAGTGTGCTGGCAGAGTATTTTGAATGAGTTGAGGGAGGGGTCGCTAAAACAGTGTAATGGGTGATGAGGAGGTTGTGATCCTGTGCTTTGCGTAGGAATATTTGACTCTTGTTGGGTGTTCTGTGGCATCAAGCATTCATGGGCCATAGTTTTTTTTATATATTCATGAGCTGGTATTTTGATTGGTCTCTTCTTACATCCTGATAACTCTGATAGATGCTGTTTTTTTTCCCCTCCCAAAGACCAGTATGGTTGCAACATTACTATGACTAATGGGTTTATTTTGAAGGTACTTTCATGGGCAATTGTGCATTATAAGAGATGTGACAAAGAAGATGGTCCTATTAACTGGTTAATTAGGGTACGAAGAACATTCTTGTAACTTCTCATACCAACTACTGATCTAGAATTCCTTCTTAACATTGTCATCTCCCACGACGTATGCATGTGGTCGACCATCTTGTTTTACCCTGAGGTATTCTGGTTGATTTAGTGCGGGCCCCACGATCGTTTTCAAGTGAATCTTGGCCAAGTCTAAACCTTAGCAGAAAGGTCAATGAGCCTGAGGCGTCCCACCCTGTAGTGTGAATCTAAAGGATATAGCTGAAATGCTCTGTGAATTTGGTGAAAGAAGACAATTGGAGAACGCAGCAAATTCATCTCCCGCGGCAGTGGGTGGGGGTAGCAGGAGTCTAAGGTTGTCCATTAGGTTTTTAATTCCTTGCTCATGCCACTGGGACCCCTTCTTGGGTGTTTACTTGTGCTTAATGCATAATGGTTTGATCCCCCATTTGGTTGGGGTGTGTTTCTCAGTATCCGCAATACAGCCAGTACGCTCAGTGCCTGAGACATCTGCAATGTCATGCCCCCTTGACTAAATAGAAACAGTTTGAGGAATGTGATGGCCAAATTAATGTTAAACTTGGTGAGTGTATCACGTGACTAAAATGTGTCCTAAGCCTTGAAAAACGGGTCACTTTATTGGGGCCGATTCTGGCACCACGGCCTGCCTATATTTCCTGCTGCGGTATTTAATGCAAACCACCACATTTCTCAACAATGAAATAATTATGATGGGCAGTTGTTCTACCAGGGTAAAATGTGTCAGGCACTATTGTGCCTACTGCTCTGCATCCAGGAGTGTAAGGTGCCAAGCTCCCAACGTATGGACAGAATACTATTGCCAGGGAATTATATTACTTCCGGGTATTATGTTATGTTGTTGAGACTTGTACCACACACTGCTGCCACTTTCATGGTCTCCACGGAAGAAGGGTTAGGGAGGGTTAGTGGGTTTGAGGGGGGGGGGTGCACAGGAGAGCTTTTAGATCAGCTTTTATGTCAGCCTGTGCTCATTTGGATTATACCACAGGCGTCAAGACTTCTCTAAAACATGTGGAATTGCAACTAACCGATCTCATCAAATGTCCTTAAGAGTGCAGGTTTGGCCAATTTTGGGGAAAGGTTTTACGGGTCTAATTCTATTCACGTTTTCAAGGGCTGCTGCTTCTGGCTCTCAGGGTGGCACCGCCCTCTGGATTGTTACACATTCTGACAGCTAGACGTGTTTTATGTATGTTCAGTTGTGCCATATTTATAAAGGAAAGGCAATACTGCGTCTAGGACATTTTCGCCAGGAAATTCCCAGGCTGGAAACCACGCGCGCGAAATGGAGCCCTCACTGATAAGCACAAAAAAATCCCGCAGTTTGGAAACTAAGAACCTTCGTGTTGGAAAAGGGAATTTCAATGCTAAATGTTTTCCAAAGTGTGTCAAACATTTCCGTGCAATAGTCTATTTTAATCTACGTTCTTTCGTGTTATACTATGAAGTTATACGACTTTCAACGAAAACGTTTTTTTTTTGTTCTTAAAACAACAGTAGCAAGCCTTGCTGTTGAAACTCGGGTGTTTGTTGTGTCAAGTAAATGCACGTGTAAATAATGAACAGGTACATCAAACAAACAACTTGTGTTTCCTGCCAATAGGACCTCTGAACCAGAACATTCGACACCGAAAGAACTCGGAGTCACTCACGCTTAACGTAGCTCGCGTTGGGGGGGGGGGGTTCGGAAGAGTCTTCAGAGCAAATAATTTGCAAGAAGAAATGTGTAATCAGACTGCTGCCCGAAATTGTTTGCAGTTCCCAGCAGTGAAAAGGCCCTGCCTCTCACCTTAGCAAAACAGATATTGGCAACCAAAACTGTACCTTTAGTATTATTGTATCTAGTACAACTAATGCTAATTTAAAACGCATTAACAAAGCCAATATGGCGTGGCTCCCATATGCCAGGTGTTGCCTCAAAGGTGCCAGTGATGACCGCATATAATACCTGGCATAGTGACCTTAATGAAGGGCTGAACACCACATGTGCAAGTCTGCCATCATACGCAATCGGGAGATCACATATTGCTTGCGTTTGCGCTCATCGTCTGCCAGGCGCAGCATTAAAGGCCCCATTGATGCCATCATACGCCTGATACATCACCACATGTAAGAGTTAACCCCACATGGCAGCTGCTGATATCACAGAACTTTGTTCGACTTCTTGCCTAAAGGCTTAAGTCCAAGTGTGGCAATTTGAGCGCCCCTCGAACCTGGTGGGGTGCCATGCACTCTACCAGAGTACATTCACGTTTCAATATTTTATCATACGTCTCCAGACCCAATGGGGTATAGTTGTCAACTTTATTCACACAGTTAGGTCTTCTGACATCTTGGTTTTGACAGCTTCCCACCCCTGTGCTTCACTTGACTGTATCCAAATTTCCTATTAGATAACTCATCTACACGCCATGACCACACCCACCTTTCTCATTATGGAAATCATGTATATCACCACACTATACCAACATTCATCAATAGTGAACTCATACACATCATGGCACCTTACCCAATCAACACATTAAGAAGCTCACTTGGAAGCCAAGCCTGCATGGCTTTTGTAGGTTCTGGTTTACCTCTTCTTTCCTGTTCCCAGTCTGTTTGGTGCTCCCCACATTCTCCTTTCACACAGCCAAACCTTGTTGTTGTTGTTTCTGATAGTGGGTGTGGCAGTCCCAGCTTATTTCCCGCTAGAATTGGCGGGGGAATCCAAAAAGGTTATTTGGCAATCAAGCCCCCATGTTTCAGGGGCATGCTTGAGGTCACCTCGAGTCAGTCCATCAAACAGCCACCATCTAATTCATTCTGGTAAATCTTTCCAAGTACTAGAAAGTGCCGTTACTGGAAATGCTTGCTACTGCAAGATGCTTTATTTTCTTCTATCTCACCCACTGTCACTGACTTTGCATGCACACCACCCACTCCAATCAGATACCTGATCTCTCAAATCCCTCGCATCCTTCCAACATGTTTGCGTCTTCTTATCCTACTCCCTCTTTTCCCGTTTTCTCATTTTTTTCCTCTCTTCCTTTTCTCTACAGACCACGGATTGGTTACCACAAGCAGGTGCACAATATGCCACTTACTGTAAACATGTTGTTGTGAAACTACTTTGGTGGTGATTGGAACAGTGCACAAGCCCATTCGCATAATGTAACATGCAACCAGGGGTGGACTGGGAACCAAAAGAGGCCCTGGAAATAATTTTCAAAGTGGCCCCATTGTTAGCAAGCCCAACCCTTTTCATATGTAAAATTTGGAAATACCACACAAAAGAGGCCCAGGGTGCAAAGGCCTACCGGGAAATCTCCAGAGTTCCCTATAGGCCAGTCCACCCCTTCATACAACATAATCTTACATACCAAGACCTAAAACCATAATTTGCCTGCCAAGATGTTCCAAAACATGTATTTGGATGGTAAATGTCTTCAGTGCAAGAAGTTTAATGGTTTCATGTGCTTATTTTTTCATATGTGCCAGTTGCCTTGTAACATTATGCATGAAGCAACATGGAAAACAAAGGTAAGGGCTGGTGCAAGATAGCTGCAAGGGCGGGTGTGTCCAGCAGGAGCGTTTGGCTATTGAACTCAGTCCTGAGTTACTGTGGATCGAGCCTGCTCTGACCAACTTGAGCAGTGCTAGTGTGGACTCACTCCATGTACTCCCCCCCACCCACTAGGACACAATGAAGATGATGACCCTTGATATGCCTAGCTGACTGCAGGGGACACAGCATGAGCGTGTTATGTTAATCTATTTGACTAAAAATAAGGCATTGGTTCATCTACTCCACAAGACATCGATATGTGCCGCTCTCCTATCTTTCTCAAATGCCAAGGTCCAATATCTATGTTGTCATTTGAATTTACAAGCGTGCATCTTTTATTCTGCTCAGCTTTTGATGTTTGGTGTTAGGAAAGGACCCCCCTCTGAAAGTAGTGTTTTGGGTGTTTTCCTTGTCTTGATGCTTCCTGTGCTTACCTGACAAATCGCATGTGAAACTTCCAACAATGGAGGAAGGTGTCCTAGAATAAGAACTCAACCTTTCATCTTCATTATATTATTTACACTTCAATACAGTTCTGGCCATACCCAGTGGGTCTTGGAGGGCCTCACAAAGTTCCAAAGGCAGAGAGTGAAAAAAAAAGTTACAATGTTTTCAGGATAGGATCAGATTATGATGGGCAAAGGATGGCAGGGGAGATGGTCCGGCTGGTTAGGTGCTGGGGAAAAGGTGCATTTTGATGCATTATCATTAGGTGATGAGAGAGGGATTCAGCACAGATTTGAGGTGGGAGGGCATTCCAGGCTCTGTATGCCATTGGGTGAAGGCTTGTTTTTATTTACAGTTGCCATTCAGTGTGAAATGTGTAGGACATTTAGATTGGCTTGTCTGAGGTTTGTGTGGTTGTAGATTTCAGTTTGCTATGAACATAATAATGTTGTTTATAGGTGGATGGCCTTCTATCTGATGCAGAGTCCATTGAAAGTGATTTTCTGTGATATTGATAGTGATTGAGGCTGGGAGAGAGCTGGGTAATGTGGGAGTAGTTGGGTAGGTGCAGAATGAGTCATTCAGCTGTGTTCTGTACGACTTTCTGGAGGGCAAGAGTGTGGCTCAGAGTCCAGTGAGGATAGTCTTTCCGTAGTCCAGATTGGAGAGAACTGGTGACTAGACTGAAACCAGGAAGGATATGTGGGTTTCAAGCGTGAAGCCTATAGACTTTACTGGTGGAGATTACATGTGTGTTATCCGTGGTTAGGTCTTTGATCCAGGGGTGGGTTAAGGGTTGTGCCTGGGCTGGTGGACGATGAAGAGGGCATTCTGTTTTGGATGGGTTGAGTTTGAGGACGTGGGTGCCCATCCAGGTGGATATGGTGGAGAGACCGATTTTGAGAGTGTGGGTTGTGAGAGAGAGCAGATTTGGAAGTGTATTTGCAAATCCTCTGCTAATTGTTGAAAGTAGATATTGTGATTTCTACGAATCTGTCTGAGAGATTCAACATATAGTTTGAACAGGATGGGAGATAGAGGGGATCTTTGTAGGATCCCATATTTGACTGGGTGAGATTTGATCAATAGCTAACCCAAGACAAATTGTGTCCTGTCAGTGAGGAAGGAGGTAAACCAGTTGAGAACAGTGTCTCGGAGCTTCATCCTGTGGGATCGTATGTTTAGGATGATGATATGTGTGATAGTTTTGAAATCTGAAGGGAGGTCAAGGTGGACTGGAAGGACTAGGTTTACTTTGTCAGTGATGTTGTGGAGCCATGAATGATGTGAAGTATGGCACTCTCAGTGCTGTGTTTGGGGACAAACCTGATTGGAAGGAGTTTATTTGGGAGGTGGCTTGTGACAAAGCATGCCATGATTCCGGAGAGGTATGACAGGATTGTGATGGTATGGTAGTTCTGAGGTACCATGGAGTTGAGGAATGGCTTTTTGAGGAGGAGGAGATTGTACCTATTTTGAGTGTAGAGCAATGGTTCCATGTGAGAGGCAGGAGTTGATGATTGTGTTAAGGGTACTGGCCACGTCAAGAGGAAATGGGCACTCCCCTCAGCTGGGATTGGAAGGCCTAGCAGGGAGAAATCCTGAGCAGATCCCTCCCCAGAGCAGCACAGTGGCAGTTGAGTTGGTCCGAGTTGCAAAGTCACAGCAGACCCACATAGAGAAAAGAGGTGGCATTGAAACCACTATTTATCAATGTTCCTCTTTGTAACTACCTTGGAGGAGAAAACAGGACTAGATTGGTCAGGGCAAGGAAGGGGAATATAAAAAGAGCAACAGGAAGAAAGAAGTTAATGGTTGCTCGGGTAAGACCAGTAAGAGGAAGGACAGTGGAGAGGACAGTGGAGACAATTTCTTCATCAGGTGAGGTATTTGTTAGTCAGTACACGTGGTACTGTGGTGTGAGTAAGCATGATAAAGTAAAGAGTGTGGGCAGGTGATGAAAAAATAGGAAGTGATTGTAAATCATGTGTGTGAGTGTAGGTGTGAGTAGAAGATGTGATGGAATAGAAGTGTGGAGTTGGGAGTACTAGTGTGGGGGATGGTGTAGTAGCAGAGCAGGGAGTAGTAGTGGGAGTAGGGAGTAGCAACATAAAAGGATGGAGGCAGGGCTTAGAAGGAGTGACAGGTATTTGAAGGACAGACGCAGATGAAAGCTGGAGTAGACATATTAAGGTGGGTTGAGTTGGAAGGAGAGTAGTGAGGCAAGACCAACAGGAAGTGAAAGGGAGAAGAGAAGGGCAGCATGAAAGGAAAGAGACCAAACAGAGCAAAGTGTCTGTACAGCACATCACAGTAACACCTTTATAATACTAATCCCTGAATAGTGTAAGGAGAGTTAGAAAGCCCTGGCGGGAGTACAGCTAGAGAAGGAACGCTGTCTTTAGGTCTCCACGCCTACATACGCAAGAACTTAGAGGGTAGGGTGGAATCTTTTGTGTATACTGACCTGGGGTGTAGTGACATTTGGGTTAGGGAGGACAGTGCGTTTTAGATGAGATAGGAAGGGACGTCCATAGGTCCTTTAAAACATTAAATAAAGCCCCTGAGCCATCTCAGAACATTGTACTATTCTTTAAGCCATCTGTGATATAAAGTTGACCCAGTGTGGAGCAAGGGTGGCATTGCAGTGATATGATGCCTGATCTGCACATGTATCATCCAGGAACAGTTCTGAGTTTGATCTGGCTGTGATTGGTCAGTGGAGTAGGATGTGTCCCATGGGTTGGAAGGTCTTGCAGTGGGGGTCTGAAGAGGAACGATGGAGTGGAGGGTTTGTCTGATGTTGGATCTTTTGAAGTTGAAGTTTCCCACGGGGGAGTTACATACAGAGATGGATGGGGGTAGGGTAGGTGTGATGAGTGGTTTGGAGAGTGACTTGATCCCGTAAGGATTGGCATCAGGGATCATCAGAAAAAGCAGGGGTGGTGCAGGAATTGGAATGTATAAATCAAGGATGGCTTCCCCCTTGATATGGTTTGCTGAGTTTCTATTTGTGTGGTCCCTTTCATCCTTTGTGTTGGGTGGATACTACAAGTGAAGAGAGGGACTGTAGTCAGAAAAAGAGGTTACAAGAAGACAGTCTGTAGGGGAATGAGTGAGATGTTGAACAAAAGAGCGACTGACACATTGCAAAGCTAGAGAATTAAGAGGACAATTAGTGACTTGGGGACACTGCAAACCTCTGGGGAAACAGACTGAGAGAAGGCAGAGACTGAAAAGGAAAAGGAAAAATAGGCTGAAAGTTATGGATGAAGAATGCAGGACACACTTGGCAGAGGTCATCACATCGTGCTACATACAGCCTATAGGCGAGACAATAGGAGTTTGTGCAAACAAACTAAGGGTGACTAATAGTCAATAGAGAGGATGTGGGTAAAAGGTCAAGTTTGCAGCGGGGAGTAAGAAACAGCATTGCAACCAAAGACTTGAAGGAAGCTTGCAGGGAGGAATGCTTCTGGGGTAAAGGTGGTAGCAATGGGAATTTTCGAACACTAACATAGTGTCATGACTTTGCGATCTCCTTGGTTTTTTTGTAAGAGGGTCATGAAATGAATATTAGAACTGAAGAATGAGGGTGCTTTCAAACAATGAGGACAGACCGGTTAAAGCGAGACAGCAAGTATTGGAATGACCCATCAGAATTCCTGTCCAGATCCTAAGTGTTAAACCAGTCAGAACATTCTTGCCCTTTACTATTAGCCTCTAGCTAGTCTCTCTTTTGTGTTTGGTTTACCAGTATGTCTAGTTCCAAATTCGTAGTCCAAACTGTCTGCTCTTCCCGCCGGAAGCTGTAACTTTTCTTACTGGGTGTTGACACGTCTTCTTGTCTGTCTGCCAAGAGTGAGGTTGCAGATCACTATCCATCTAAATTGTTTTCAGCGCTTGACAGCCACTTTTATGCGCCCTGTGCACAGTAGCGCAGAAGTAGATCTCGCTTTACTCTTTCAACTTTGCAGAAAACTACACATCTGTCTTAGAAACTGTATTGAGGAATTACTAGCAACCACCCACTGCACTGCCCACTGGTAAAGTTATGGTACAAGTATGTTTTGCAGCCGGACAAGTGCCACAAGAGAATCTAAATTATGGTTAAAATACAGCGGTCCCATACATGTGGCACGTCATCAAAAGGCTTTTTATTGTGTACATGGTTGTACTTATTTTAAAGTCTATTCGGTTGTTTTGATTGCATTTGAATTGCATTGTTCGCAGTGTATTGACTTTGGAATGACAAAAACCTAAATCCACTGTTACCGAAATTGGAACCAGTGAATGGCAAGCAGAACACCGTTGCCTGCCAAAGGGAATACTGTCTGTTCTGTATTGTTGGCCCTATTCTCACTTTGCATAACAGTCCCGTGTGTGTGTGTGTGTGTGTGTGAGAGAGAGAGAGAGAGAGAGAGAGAGAGACAGAGAGAGAGAGATACGTGTCACCTTCACTGCCAACGAAAAATAATGTAGCCCACACTTTTTTATAATGGGGCATTTTTCAAAATTAGGACATCAAGATTTGAGGCACATTAACATGTTACATGGAAACCACCTTCGTACTTTGTACTGGAACTGATATGCCCAAGCTCTGCTCTGTTGTACTGGTGGGTATTTTTATTCTGTCTTTGCATCAAGTGAAAAATAAACCTCAAACGGTGAAAGAACAAATGAAGGTGCTTCGCTCCACATAAACGGGACAGCGCATTTGTTCATTCACCAACGCATGTCATGGGATTCAGTTATTTTTATTTAACTTGTAATGTAGTGAAGTGTTGTATTATTTTTTGGATCGACAAAGATGAAACTAACAAAGCTAGCAAGCAAAATGTGTGTTGCTTCAATACTCCATGCCTGCTGACACCCCCTCCAAAAAAGCACAATAGTACAACAGCACTATCTCTATCTACCGTGCCAGATGCCTTGGAGTAATCAATAAAACACATGTAGAGAAAGGTAACCTTTTTGGCAACGGCCTTTTTGGCAACGGTATCGGCAATCAAATAATTCAACATGACCATATTATCTAAAGTGCTAAGGCCCTTCCTGAATCCAGTTCGCTGGGGTAGAAGTAGTCTTTTTTTTCTTGGCCCATAAATTGTTCTTTCCCAAAAGTAATGAGCAGAAAACCTTACAACTGGAATCGGCCATCGACAAGCAACGGTAATTCCTAACCAATGATCTCATACCCTTTTAAAAAATGGGGACTGCTATGGCTTTACGCCAACTAGGAGGTATCTTGCCCCTTTGCCATATAGTAGAGAACAATTGTAACAATATATAAGCCCATTTGTTGGGGTTGCGTTTCATAACAATGTTTGCTAACCCATCCGGTCCCAGAGCCGAGGAGGATTTCATATTATTTATAATTTTTAAAATGTCAGATAAACCAAATAGGAAAACCAATTTACCCTCATCCCAACTCTGTCCAATATTCTTACTTATCTTGAGTTGGATGATATATTGTACCCAATCGTCCTGATTAACAATATTGACATCTTTGTCATCTGCTTCTATTAGATGTTGCCTATAGAGGTACCAGAATGTTTTGAGTCATGCGTTTTACAGAGTATATGCACCATTCTCCAGTTCGCGTTAACATCCTGTTTATGGGCTTACAGCCAATTCTTATATTTAGTCGGTACCAACGCAATGGCTTGCAGCCTACCTGCATTGTTCAACTCCATATCCTTCTCAATATTTTTTATATCTGCCTTGACTCTATTTTTCCTTTTATTAATCAGGCAATCGTGTGGGTTGTCATGCTTTTTTCCTCTATCATTGGTTATCCTAACTCTACCATTGGTTTTTTGAATAATCTGCAGCAAATTGCTAATTACTTGCAAGCCATTGCATACGATTTCTTGTCTATCTATCGAAAGGGAATCAAACATTATGTCGAACTGTTGCAAATTCCTTTCTGTCCAACATATCCTGTTTCCCTCTGCTGAGCTTTGGATATTCATAATAGCTCCTTTAGGCCAATTTTTCAGGTGTCCCTTTAACAAACTACACCTCAAAACCCTATGGTCACTCTGGGGTGTGTAGCGATGTTAAAAACACTTCATCAATCCCTTGATGCCACTACTGACAAACATATAGTCTAGGCCATGGGTGCACAACATACGGCCCGCGGGCCAGTTGCGGCCCGCCATGCCCTTTTGACCGGCCCGCGAGGCACAAAGACTTTCCTAATGGAGGGCGGCCCGCGGCCACCCTCCATTAGGAAAGTCTTTGTTGTCTTCCGGGCCGGTGAAAACACTGGCCCTCATTGGCTCAGCACACACACGCATCACGTCGCTCCTACGAGCCACGTAATGCGTGTGTGCTGCACCGATGGAGGGCCAGCACTACGGCTGGCGTGGCCCATAAGGCTTGATGCCGGAAGGCATTTCAGCCTTGGACCACGCCAGCCGTAGTGCGATTCCAGCGACTTCCAGCTTACCTGCCTGCCTGCCTTCCAGCACGTCTCCGGTAAGTGGTCTGTTTGTGTTTGTGTGTCGGGTTTGTTTTGCTTTATGTTTGTGTGTATGAATGTTTGTGTTTGAATGTATTTTGTGTATATGTTGAGATGCGGGGGTGGGGGGGGTGTGTCGGATGTGTATGAATGTTTGTGTTTGAATGTATGTTGAGTGTATGTTGAGATGCGGGGGTGGGGGGGTGTGTCGGATGTGTATGAATGTTTGTGTTTGAATGTATTTTGAGTGTATGTTGAGATGCGGGGGTGAGGGGGTGTGTCGGATGTGTATGAATGTTTGTGTTTGAATGTATTTTGAGTGTATGTTGAGATGCGGGGGTGGGGGGGTGTGTCGGATGTGTATGAATGTTTGTGTTTGAATGTATTTTGAGTGTATGTTGAGATGCGGGGGTGGGGGGTGTGTCGGATGTGTATGAATGTTTGTGTTTGAATATATTTTGAGTGTATGTTGAGATGCGGGGGTGAGGGGGTGTGTCGGATGTGTATGAATGTTTGTGTTTGAATGTATTTTGTGTATATGTTGAGATGCAGGGGTGAGGGGGGGTGTCGGATGTGTATGAATGCTTGTATTTGAATGTATTTTGAGTGTATGTTGAGATGCGGGGGTGAGGGGGTGTGTCGGATGTGTATGAATGTTTGTGTTTGAATGTATTTTGAGTGTATGTTGAGGTGAGGGGGTGTGTCGGATGTGTATGAATGTTTGTATTTGAATGTATTTTGTGTGTATGTTGAGATGTGGGGGGGTGTGAATGTTTGTATTTTAATGTATTTTGTGTGTATGTTGAGATGCGGGGGTCGGGGGGTGTCGGATGTGTATGAATGTTTTTATTTGAATGTTTTTTGTGTGCTGAGTTGGGGGGTGGGGGTTCGGGTCTGTATGGGTGCATGTTTGTGTGTGTGTACTGAGTTGGGGGGGGTGGGGGGTTCGGGTCTGTATGGGTGCATGCTTGAGTGTGTGTGTGCTGAGTTGGGGGTGGGGGTTTGGAGATGGGGGGGTGGGGGGTTCGGGTCTGTATGGGTGCATGTTTGTGTGTGTGCTGAGTTGGGGGTGGGGGGTTCGAGTCTGTATGGGTGCATGTTTGTGTGTGTGTTGATTTGGGGGGTGGGGGGTTCGGGTCTGTATGGGTGCATGTTTGTGTGTGTGCTGAGTTGGGGGGTGGGGGTTCGGGTCTGTATGGGTGCATGTTTGTGTGTGCGTTGATTTGGGGGGTGGGGGGTTCGGGTCTGTATGGGTGCATGTTTGTGTGTGTGTTGATTTGGGGGGTGGGGGGTTCAGGTCTGTATGGGTGCATGCTTGAGTGTGTTTGGGGCATAGTGTTTGGTTGGGGGTGAGGGGGCCATGGGGCATAGTGTTTGGTTGGGGGTTAGGGGAGTGAGGGGGCCATGGGGCATAGTGTTTAGTTGGGGGTGAGGGGGCCATGGGGCATAGTGTTTGGTTGGGGGTGAGGGACAGGGGGCATAGTGTTTGCTTGGGGGGTGAGGGACAGGGGGCATAGTGTTTGGTTGGGGGTGGGGGCCATGGGGCATAGTGTTTGGTTGGGGTGGGAGCCATGGGGCATAGTGTTTGGTTGGGGGTGAGGGGCCCATGGGGCATAGTGTTTGGTTGGGGGTGAAGGGGCCATGGGGCATAGTGTTTGGTTGGGGGTGAGGGGGCCATGGGGCATAGTGTTTGGTTGGGGATGGGAGCCATGGGGCATAGTGTTTGGTTGGGGGTGAGGGGACCATGGGGCATAGTGTTTGGTTGGGGATGGGAGCCATGGGGCATAGTGTTTGGGTGGGGTGGGAGCCATGGGGCATAGTGTTTGGTTGGGGGTGAGGGGGCCATGAGGCATAGTGTTTGTTTGGGGTTGGGAGCCATGGGGCATAGTGTTTGGTTGGCGGTGAGGGACAGGGCGCATAGTGTTTGGTTGGGGGTGGGGGCCATGGGGCAAAGTGTTTGGTTGGGGGTTAGGGGGGTGAGGGGGCCATGGGGCATAGTGTTTGGTTGGGGGTGAGGGGGCCATGGGGCATAGTGTTTGGTTGGCGGTGAGGGACAGGGGGCATAGTGTTTGGTTGGGGGTGAGGGGGCCATGGGGCATAGTGTTTGGTTGGGGGTGAGGGGGCCATGGGGCATAGTGTTTGGTTGGGGGTGAGGGGGCCATGGGGCATAGTGTTTGCTTGGGGGGTGAGGGACAGGGGGCATAGTGTTTGGTTGGGGGTGGGGGCCATGGTGCATAGTGTTTGGTTGGGGGTGAGGGGCCCATGGGGCATAGTGTTTGGTTGGGGGTGAAGGGGCCATGGGGCATAGTGTTTGGTTGGGGGTGAGGGGGCCATGGGGCATAGTGTTTGGTTGGGGATGGGAGCCATGGGGCATAGTGTTTGGTTGGGGGTGAGGGGACCATGGGGCATAGTGTTTGGTTGGGGATGGGAGCCATGGGGCATAGTGTTGCACTCCAAGAGTTAACTCAATAATAAAGCTAAAACAGGAACAGTTAGGAGATGTACATCCTTTGCTTTTTTGAGGAAACCTGACTCAACGAAGGCCATACTCCTCTTGGGTAACCCAAACAGCAAACTATAGCAGTCCAAAATAACGGAATGTCCAATCAAGGGTCAATAAAATATATATAATTTAATTAAACAGACGATATACAATAACTAAATCGAAATAAATGATAGCAATGGAAAATGTGTAGTACAAAATGTAAGTTTGAAATGCAATAAAAATCGTTACCCCTCAAAAACATATCTTTTTCCATGTGTTTAATACAAATTGGGGGTTGAAAAAGCCTCCTGACATGTCCCGCCTACCGCCCCGCCCACTTTTACTTTTCGGCCCACTATAGCCCTCATGTAAGGTACTTTCGGCCCTCTGTCAAAATCAGTTGTGCACCCCTGGTCTAGGCGATAGTTAACCAAACCATTAGACCAAGTGGGGAGTTTTTCCCCCTTCAGATGGTTCCAAAAAGGAGAGACCCGAAGTCAGGAACAACTGAACCCAGATAATCCTTTAAGTAATTTGTAACTGGTGTTTTACTAACTTGCCGGTTTTCCTCAGTTCAGATGGGAGATCCACCTCAAAATCCCCACACTGGTCATTCCATTTCACCATCACTTCCAATGCAACATCACAATAAGCATTGAAATCCCTGACTACCGTGATTTCAGATTTAGGAGATTCCTTCCTCCAACCTTCCATAGTATCCAGTATAGCTCTACTAATAGTTTCCAAATTAATCCCACCTTCAATGCGAGTAAACATTATTAAACAATATATCCCTGCTCTCAATCAAATTGCCTATAATGACACATTTTACAAAGGGAGAGCAGGCGAACTTATTATAATCTCTAACCGTAAGGGGATTTTTAACCTCAATACAGAGGCCAACAACAGGCCTTCCGTTATCCCCCATAATGGCTGGTTTCATACGTATGTTAAAACCTTCTAATATCATAGTACCACACGGCCAGGTCTCCCGGAGGGCAAAAACCTTTGTATGTCCAAGAAGGCAAATACCATCTTTATGTTGGATTGAGTGGAAGCCTCTACTATTCCAAGAGGCAATGGTAGGTTCATAATTAGCTTCCTCATTTCAATGATCCCCTAAATAAGCACTGTCTGGAATCCACATTTCAACACTATTTTTCAGACCCAGTTCTTTATCCTCAACTATATATGATATAGACTTCTTTACTGGGGTATCGTTACTAGCATTTTTGCACATGATCATTTCAAACTCCTTTCCCCACAAGACATCAGAATATTCTCTTATCAAATTCACAATCACTGCTGTCCCAAAATGGATAATTACCAAAATCTCACAATTACCCCAACCAGGCAGGATTACTCTTTCGATATCTGTGGATTTGATACATTGAAGTTGGGGGACTTTATGTAAGTGGTCCAACAACCAAGTTTCATTCAGATAAGAGCTTGTCTCCTTTGTCGAACTCTCAATAATTGTGATGCTCTTCCCGAAATCAGAAATCCTATTCTCTGAAATATTGGCAATTTCTACAATTTCGAGCCCTTCCTTGCTCTGTTTTTACTCATGGCCAGTCTTTCCTTTTCCCCTATACATACCGCTTTGGCTCTAGAATCGTAGGGTTTCTGTTGTCTTATTTATGGGAATAGTCATATATCTTACCCCCAAGGTATTTCCACCCTTAACAAGCAAGGGTTCCCCATTATTTTCAGACCCGATGGTCTTATGTAATTCTTTGGATTTCGATTTCCCATTAAGCCATTTTTCCATACTCCTATCCCTTTTTCTGGGGCTATTTTTTAATTCTGCTGCCACCACAATTTTCTGGCTCAGCTCGATTCTACCATCAATTTCCACACATTAAGTGCCCTTTTTAGTTGTTTCTGCTAGGGCTTCACTATGTTTTTTAACAGTCCTGCTCTTATTGGATTTCCCTGCATTCTCCCCTACCTCGGACACCTTTCTTATTATTATGTTTATGGTGAAGCCTCCTTTTTGGGTTGGTTAAATTAGAAGAAGCCCGCTCCAGATTCATAGCACTGTTTTCTGTAGCTGCCTCCCCTACATCCTCCTCATTAATCTCCAGTATATCCATTTCCAGCTCATTCACCCCATTACTTTCCCTATCCACAATCATACACAACTCACTCAAGTCACCCCTACCTTCACCATTACCTTTTCTAGTAAGGTATACTTCTGTTCCCCCATTATTTAAATAATTTCCATTCAAATGTTTACTACCTTCAGCCAATAGCATCTCCATTTTTTTAAGTTCTAATGGTTCCTTCATGAGTGTGGTGCATATGCCTAATGTTATATCCACTGTGGTGGTAATGGCATCCAATTTGCCTCCCATGTTCAGGGAGCTCTCCAACGGGCTATCTGGCACATTTCATGAAATGTCCCCCTCCTCATCTTCACCGTGGGTCTCCTCCACCGGTTCCATGTGATAATATTGCCGCAACAATATCAGCATACAAAAATTTCACCATATTTTTGCTGAGATATTACCCCATGGAACCTGCTGGGGACACCCGCGCACCCCATCCATTTACCCCATAAATTATCCCCACCAAAAATATTGCCTATGGCCGTTCCCGACGACCATATGTACGGCGATATTTTTGGTGGGGATAATATTATCTGATACCCCTCCACCTGTGTGAATTTCCCCAGGTCAGGCGTGTCGGCCAAATTAGAGCCTATGATGTTACCCATACATTCAGTTTACTTTACTTATTTCCCCATGTGAGGAGTCTATACCATTCGGAAGCCCCATTGATTGCCTCCTAAAATCGTGACATAGGTTGAGATGCGAATTATTATCAATCATGGAGCTATTTTCCACACTCGGTATAGACTCATTCCTTACTTGCACCTCAACTTTATCCATCTTGGTGAGGAAGGCAGAGATTTTGAGCTGTTCACTAACAAAATTGTCAGTAAGCCCAATCGGGTTCTTTTTCTTCTGTGCATGTTTTTTTCCTTTTCTGGATGTATTAGCATTAGACATAGGGCTAGCCACAGAAACGCTGTTGCAAATTCTTTTATTTTTTATTTTAGAGGTGCCATCCTGTCCCAATGCTAATATCTTCAAGAAGAACTAAATCAAACAAAAGAAATCGGCGTTTGGCTACCGAACCTGTGAGAATCACTAGGGTCTGCCAAACAAACCCTGAGTCCTGGGAAGAAATTACTAGCCTAGTGGTACTTATTTATACTTACAAAAAGATCTAGGACCAAATTAATATAAAAGACAATTGCCATACGTTACACGCCAGTTGACGTGATATGATATGATATGGTATTTATAACGCGCCTATACACAAGTGTAAAAGGAACAGTTGTCAGACATTATTCACCAACTAAACTGGACACGTTTTACAATTTTTCCCGGTAAAACCTACAATTTAAAAACAGACAGTGATTGCAAAACCAAACTCCTATACCACCAATTAATATACAACACCATGTCTTGTGCACCTCTACATGGGCATCCCGGATCAGGAAAATTAGACCAAGAAAAAGGGCGTTAGCCAGGTTCACAAAATTAACACTAATCAAAAGACGTCATCCTTCGAGGCTGTCAAGTACCTGCCAAATCAGATCGTAATACTGCCCAGACCCAAGCCCCCAGCCCTAACAGCCGTAACAGCCAGTTTCTCAGCCACTTGCTTGAATGCGTATTCGCTGAATGCACACGCACTGCTGTTTAAATCAGAAAGTGGGCAGGGCTTATTTTCTGTTCGGTAAGTAAGCACAATAAACGTAATTTTACACCTAAATAGCGAAAAAAGTATAATTAGGGGAAGTATAGGCTTTCGCAAGTATTATAATTATAAGTGCCCATAAATTCTTGCAATCCGTGCGGGCGTTGCGTCGTGCACTCGACTCAGTCTATAATTCTCCCAGCGTGATCTAGTCGTAACAGCCACTTTCTCAGTCACTTGCTTTAATGTGCATGCACCGGAGGCATGCGGGCTGCCGTTTAAATCAGAAAGTGGGCGGGAATATTTTCCATTCGGTAAGTAAGCACAATGAACGTAATTTTACACCGTCGTGCTCTCGAGTCAGTCTATAATTCTCCCAGCGTTATCCAGCCGTAACAGTCACTTTCTCAGCCACTTGCTTGAATGCATGCACGTTACACTGTAAACAAAACCGTCTGGCCTACATATGTCCGTCAACAAAGATAAGTGCCTCAGATATGTGGTGTCATCAGTGATGTGATCAATGACATTTGTGATGTCATCTTTGACATCCACGTCGGTAGCGCGAGTTATGGTTGCTTAGCTCTTACCATAATTGGTGAATTTCTAGGGGGTTTCAGTTTTACTTGTAATCATAACATCCCCTTAACAATGTTTTTTCACTGAATTTCATGGGTTTTTATCAGTGCTAATATCATACTTACCCCGAATATAGCAGCATTTTCAGCCAATCTAGAAAGTTTCAACTTAAAACTTTGCCATTCCCCACCTCCTAGCAACATTTGTAATACTTCTATGGACTTTCTGCAACTTGTTGCATTGTTTTTTGTGTGCCGACATTTGCGAACATCTGATGTCATCACTGACTTTATGGACAGTATCATGTGAGCACGCGCATGCATGCGGCGTGATGACATCTTCACGAATGGGTCTGCCCTTTCGCGAACAGGTTCATGCTTTGCAAACAGTTCAGAACTGCATTTTCAACTGATCTAGGAAGTTTGAAGCTGGAAATGTACCCTTGCATAGCTCCTAGACCTATTCTTACTGATTTTATATCTGCAATCCAGGAGCAAGCACATGCTGCTTGAAAAATATTAGCACAACTATTTATCTTCAAAAATGCATCAGCCATGGCCATCCCTCCTCCCCAGGAGCCACCACCACCACCAGCTGGTCAGCCCAGACAACGGAAAAAAGCACAATGATGCAGCAAAGAATTAAGAGGACGAGGAAGATGAGATAGAGGAAACGCCTACCTCCAGCACCCAGAGAGGATCATGGGTGAGGCAGTTTTTTTACCACGGTTGGGGATGTACCAAAGGCTAAGGCTAATAAGGTGAAATGCACTACTCAGTCACGGAAAACCTTGGCAGTACTCCTATGGGATGAGCTCCATGTGCCGCTACACCAAATCCAATGACCAGCATGCTCTCAGAAATGTGGTTCCTTTCTCAGGAAGTAGTAGGCTGTCTTCCTCTACATCATCTTCCTCAACCAATGCTGCCACCACACAGGCTACTCCTGTGGGGCTGAAAATCCCACCAGCTTCCTTGCAGGCCATAAAAGAGGCTGATGATCCTTATCTTTCAAAGACAACAGTCCTGTGTATGTACTGCAACACACCACTCTGCAGGGGGAGCAGTTTTGAAGTTCTTTCGAGGCTGTAATCAAAGAGAATGAGAAACACTGCCCCTACCTTAGATATGGCACATGGCTAACATGTTTTCCTTGTCCACCTGCCCCTCCATATCTGTGGTTGGTGCCCCTTCCCTCTTTAACCTCCCCCACCTTATTTCCTGGCCTCTCCTACAAAAAATAATACAAAACCAAAACACACAGAAATGGTTCCTTTAGGAACCACCTTTTACAGTTAAAAAATAGAACTAAAACAAAATATGCTTAAATACTCCATCTATTTTTCATTTTTCAATAAAGTATTTACACTCAATATGATTCTCCAACATGTCCATTAGCATCATCTACTATGCAAATGGAAATAATGGAAAATTGTAAACCAGAGTAAAAAAAAAAAGCACAGAAATAATTTTCTGTCCCAAATGTCTTTCTCTAGCATATAATAAGGACCATAATCCATCGACCTTCATAACTATCTGCAGTCTCCGCTGTCCCCTTTTCAGGCCATGCGTCATTAAAAAACATGGACTGCACATGCACACCATCGCACAGAACAGCCCTTCTACCCTTTTTACTGTTATATTTGTAACACACCCTCATTGCCTACTTTCAAACAGTCACACATCTATCCACCGATCACTTCCAAAAACTCTACATATAACCCTATCAACATATTAAACTTCCACACACCAACTGCCACTTAACAAAGTTCTAGACTTTTTGTGCATCTGAATTTCACTTGCTTAGCCCAAAAAATTGTACATACTGCTGCTATACATGCACATATGCATTGTGCAGTAATAGAACTGCATGAATAGAAAGGGAGCAGGGATTTCCAAGTGCTGATAGGAGCCCAGAAGAAAAGTGCCAAGAGATGCCAAGGTGGGAGGCCACTGGATAACTGCTGGAGCAAAAGAGTCCCAAGGTTGGGGTATACATCCACCAGACAGTATGCCCTCAATTGCAGTGCTAAAGGGGTCGGTGGTGTACTGGTGTTGACTACCTATAGGGCATGGAATCTGTGAGGTTCATGAGGGACCAGGCAACCAGTATAAGTGGCAGTGGTATGAGTTAGCAGGGAAGGTATTAAGTCGAACAGGAAGAGAAAAGCAGAGTGTTCAGAAGTTTCTGGAACTTAAGGAATTCCAGCCCAATTTTCGAAAGGAGCAGGAAGGCTGTTCCAAAGAGTGGCACCGGCCAAAGAGAGAGACTTGCCCCCTTCTCTCTGTTTCAAAAAGCATTTCACAAGCAGAGAATTGGAGTTAGAAGAGTGGAGGGATCTATCATGAGAGTATTTAAGGCAATAAAGTTGAATATAGTGTAGTCCCACGCCCCAGAAAGCCTTGTCAATGATACAGAGGATCTTGATTTTCATCCTTGCAGCCACTGGGAGCCAATGTACACATGTTAGGGCTGCAGCAATACAATCCTAGGGCTTGAGGCCAAGGATAATTCTTGCAGCCTTATTCTGGATTAGCCGAAGGGGGCGTAGACAACAAAGGAGGTGGTTGAGGAAAAAGCTGTTGCATTAGTCCAGCATAGAGAGGGCCAGGGTCCTAGAGATGTTGAGCGCCTGGGGGAAGGTGAGGAACGGTAGAATGCCTGTAAGGAGTTGAAGCTGAAATTGGGACTTCTTTACAAGCTACAAAACGTAAGGAGTAAAGTAGAAAGAGGACCTAATTATGACCCCAGGGTTTTTTACTTCACAGATGGTGGGAGTAGAGGGCCCAAACAGGGCGGCCAGAGGGTAAAAGGAAAACAGTCACAGGTGTCACAATAAGAAGTATCTTTGTCTTACTGGCATTGAGACAGAGATTGTTAGCCGCACACAATGCCTAGATGGCGGTCAGAGAATCAGGGATAAAGACGAGGAGAAGAAATGAGTAGACGGTAGTTTAAGGAAAGTTGTGTGTCATTAACATGACACTGGAAATCAGAAAACAAGAAGGACAACAGGTGAGCCAGAGGGGCGAAAAAGATATTGAAGAGCCACAATGATAGGATACAACCCTGGTTTTCACTGTAGGTAGAGAGTGAGGTGGTAAACTCGAAACGGCCCAATTTCAGCTGGGAAGGGCGGCCAGTGAGGAAAACAGGTCAGCCAGTCCAGTGCCCGGTCCATGAAGCTAAAGGTATCATGTAACTATTTAATGAGGATACAATGGTTGAAATTGTGAAAGGCAGAGGAGACATCAAAGAGCACTATCCTCAATTGTCCAACTATCATAAATGCCATATATACTGCAATTATATCATTCCAACATATTACAAATACCATAATACAAATCCCTTATAGTACCTATGATAACTCTACACATATTACCATACTGTATGTGGCCATTGGCCAGATTCATGGGGGCACGGCTACAGCCATGCCCCGAATAATCTGACCACTGGCCACAACCACCACAATAGAATTAAACCATGTAACTAGTATGTACAATACACCTTCAAATAACAAGACTCACCCAGACCCCCCCAACACCAATCCCAAATAGTGTCCACGGAAAAAGGGCCTCATTACGACCCAGGCGGTAAGTTACCGCCTGGGTCGTACCTTTACCACCATGGCGTAAACTACGTTTACGCCATGGTGGTTGGCGGACTTACCACCCCATTCCGAGGTTGGCGGGGCGGTAAATCCCCAATCCCCATTTACCCTTGCCCATTCCCATTTCTGCCCCATAGGGCATAATGGGAGTGGGGAAGGCGTTAATTACGCCACCGTAAATTACGGTGGCATAATTAACAACAAGGTCCCTTAGCGCCATGGATTTTAACACCTGCTAAAAGCAGGTGTTAAATCCTCCATGGCGCTAAGGGACCTCGGAATCAGGCGGTAAGGGTCGGCGCTGTTTACGCTGCCGTAAACCCCTTACCGCCTGGGTCGTAATGAGGCCCAAAGAAAATAACGACAGACACAGCAGCACCTGCACAGCTTTTTTTCACCTATAAAAAGAGCTCAGAATTTTTCCACTTGCCCACCCTTTCCAAGCCCTCCTTCAGCCACAAAATAACTCCAAATATATTTTCCAGGCTTCTTTTCCTCATCCCAATGTACAAGGCCATGATCCGCACAACAAATATGGAGACCATTTCTAAAATTGTGACTCACCTCATATTCTCAAACATCCAATCAGCATGCTCCCCTCTGCAAACTTTGGTGACCATTCGTGAAACAACGCCAAAGTTATAAGCTGCCAAAAAAGTACTATTTCTATAAGTTGAGCAACTTAACCAAGATATTACTGCCATTTATTATATAAGTATTTCTCATAAACAAATATCACCATTTTTTATTTTAACAGAAATGGCAAACACACTACATAGTTCACATAAAAAACGACACCACAAATTAATTATACAGAATCTCAACAACCAGAAATACAATCCCAAAAACCCAACTGCACAGAATCAAATAATGATCTTGATTTTAAAATTGAACAAACTTTAAAGAACTATGAAATTATGTTAAAAATGATTTCATTACAAAATGTTTATTATCACTCTCCTACTCGTACCTGTCTCCCTTACCCCCAGCACTCAACCCAATCAAATTCATAAAACATAAAATATACACGGTTTAATGAATCTTCTCTCCCTCCCCTGATGATAACTATATTAAAATTCCAATCCCTCCCATTTATGTTTCCCAATCTGATACCCCATTCCTTTCATGAATACATTATTTTGTTTCTACTATAAATATCTTGTACATTATTGTGTAATAAATTCAAATTTCTTTTTTAAAACCCCATTCAATAGTCTGCGAACATCTTGACCATTCGAAGGGTCTGTTTGCGTAATGGGGCGGCTGCAGACATCGCGCCCTGTCCGTGCATTCCCGGTCTCACATGACATATCGTAAATTAGTCCACAGACTATGTGCCTGATTGTGAACATCCCTACACATGCGCCCAGAATCTCCCACCCAGTGATGTACGTGGACATCCGCCGCCACCACAGAGGCTCCACAGACGTCATCATGTCCATGACCGCGTATTGTTTGAAACTGCATTTTTGGCCAATCTACAATGTTTCAAGTTGGACGTTTACCCTTCCAGAGCACCTAGACCTAGACTTAGTTGATCTGTCAACTTTTTTCAGGATCTGTTTTAACTCAGTAGTCCACAGACAGTTGCGAAGTCCACGACGATTCCTCTAAAGGGACCCACCCATTACTTTCAGTCATTCTCAATCTGGCAGACCGGGAGAGAGCATCTTTTCAGAACAGCTTCCAGGAGACTTCCAGGAATTTAAGAATGGCATCTGTCATGACCATCCCACCTTCCCAGGGGCCACCGCCATCACCACGTGGAGGACCTGTACAGAGGAACAAGCACGATGATGCGGAGGAGAATGACAAGAAACAGGAAGATAAGGCAGAGGAAGTTCCTTCCTCCAGCACTCAGAGAGAATTATGGGTGTGGTGGTTCTTTGGGGGTGTACCAAAAGCTTGGGATGCCAAGATTCAATGCATTGAGAGCAGGATCATACTCAGTTGCGGACAACCTGGACAGTACTCTTTTGTGAGCACCACAGGTGCTCTAAGAAAGGATTTTCCTTTATCAGGAAAAAGTAGGTTATCTTCATCTACCCCATCTTCCTGAACCGCTTATACCAGCACACAGGCTACTCCTGTGGGGCAGAGGATCCCACCGGCTGCCTCGCATGCCATACAGAACACTGTTGACCCTTACCTTTCGAAAGTCACATTACTCTGTTAGTACTGTGACACACCACTCTGCAGGGGGGAGCAGTTTTAGAGTGCTTTCGAGGCCACGGTCAAGGAGCATGAGAAACATTGCCACCTACCTTAAGTTTAAGGCAGGGCCAACCTCCTCCTCTGTCCACTTGCCCCTCCCTATCTGTGGTTGGTGCCCCTTCCCTTCCTTGCCTCCCCACCTTACCACCTCACCTCTAGTAGAAAAAACTAAATTAAAAAAACATATACAAGCCCGAAACACCAAAAAAGGTTTGTTTCGGACCCACCTTCTGCCTTACACAAAAACTACTTCTATTTTTTTCTGTTTATGTTTTTTATTTCTTACAACTACTAAAAAAATCCTTCAAAACATATTTCACGAGTCCACAAAAAAATGTTCAGGGCATTTTGGTTATCCAAAAGAAAAATCTGATTTCAAACATCAATCAATTGCATTGCATCTACTCGAAAAATATTGACACCATCCAACTTGATTTTTGCTTTGTCAAAAGATGCCATTCCTAAACCAAGTAAAAAAGCACATACACCCTTATTGACATGCTGTCTAGTTTCTTCCATTTCAGAACAAAACAAGTTTTGGATTTCAGGAAAAATAATCTTTACTCTCCACACACTCTGCTTCTTCATAGCCATAGCGACCGCCATCATCACTACACACAACAAATAAAAGACTTGGTATCATGTACACATGGACACTTCAACTCCTCCTCCACATCCATAAAACTAGTCCCCCAATGTCTTCTTTCCATACAAGGCATCGTTAAAATACCCAGATGGCACATGCAGGTCTGTGGACTGCAGCATTGTCCAGACACTGATGCACAGGGCAGTCCTTCTACCTATAATGGCCACAACCACCACAATAGAATTAAACCATATATGTTTATACAATGAACCTTCAAATAACAAGATGAACACTAAACCTCCCCACTACCAAAGACGTCCGCAGACACTAAAATTGACTGTGTACTCGATGGCATCTATTATGCTTTTATTCATGTATAAAAACAGCCCCATATCAGCTTTTATTCGAATGCAAGGAAGACATGGTATCGAGCAGTAGACACAAACACAATGGATACAAGTTTCAAAAACCTTTATTTAGTATTTTGGTTGGGTTGGCAGAATTATTAACTGGCCCAAACTGGCCAAAATCTAGAATGGGAGTAGTCTTGACCATTAAACGAATGACAAACAAGTCCAAGTCAGTCTAGTCAAGATAGAAATGCCTATACTAAAGAAACCTAACTTTGCCCTCCTTCTTAAACTGACAAATGTGTTAAGGGAATACAAAAGGAAAATAGTGACTCAAAAGAAATGTCAGAATGGCTTAAGTAACAGCTCCCTTCCCCACGTTCAACCTCACGGGATCTAGAGAGTTTCTTACAAAGTATAGGTGGATGGAACAGTTCTATCAGTCTTGCACACTTTGGCTTACTGGTACAATTCAACAGTTCAGTCTTAGGCTTCCAACTTCTGATAGTTCAATCACTTCCTTAGGATTCATCGGTCTTGTCATCAATATTCTGTTCACATTCACTTTCTCAATTTCTCATAGTTCTGCACAGGCTTCCTACTGCCGGGCGCAAACCTGTCCATTCATCTTTCACTTCACCACACAGTTCTGCACAGGCTTCCCTCTGAGGGGCTCAAGCCTGTCTCCTGTCAATTCATCACACAGTTCTGCACAGGATGCTTCCCTCTGCTGGGTTGAGCTTGTCTCTTTGTGGGGATTTTACATAGACCCCTGCATGACCACTTCAACTCTCTTCCAACAATTTTGAAATTCACAATCTTCCTCATCTTTTAACACCAATGCCTGTTGGTACTTTTAGTAGTTCTTATTCTCTTCAGTTTGCCCTCTTGACCTTTTTCAAAGTGCATATACTTTGAACTCTTGGTTTTTTGAAAGTTCACATACTTTGCTTTCCTTTTATTCAACTTTCTTTCCTTATTGCGGTTACTTTCTTTCCTTTGGTTCCCGCAATAATATCTTTCAACTCTCATTAAATTTCACAGCGACTTTAGAATGGTCAACTTTGCCCCTCAGGACCACTCTGTTACTTTTTACAATTCAGCAATTTTCCTTTCCATTCGGGTTTTATTGGCACACACGCAACCTTCAACTTTTGATTTACAGTCACTTTTGCTTTCAACACAAACCAGACTTTTGCTGCCCTTGATAACTCACTGGTCATGTTACTTCATTTTATTTCATCGTATTCATGCAGCATTCAAGGCCATTACCAACGTCTCCTCTGCTCCTCCCCAACTCTGCCGTTCACCCGGGAGTGTCGTGAGGCACGCTAATGCAGGCTGAAGGTTTCTTTCCTCTGGTCACTCGGTTTCAGCTTTGGAACGCTTATGGCTTCCCGAAAGTGTGGATTTCTCGCCTGAATCTCTCTCGATCGTTCAACTGCTGATCAGCCTGTTGGCCTTCCAACTTCCACAGCAAAGTTTGCATCAGTCCTGTAAGAGCTGTTCTGGCTCGTGACCGGTCTCAGCAGTTGCTACTTTTCTCTCTGCAGTTGTGGCTCTGCTCTGTGGGGTTCCACAAGGATCGGCCTTGTCTCCTACATTGTTCAATATCTATATTCAGCCTCTGGTCTCTCTGATCAGCTCCCATGGCTTCAGATGGTACGCAGACGATACCCAGATCTTGGTTCGGCTTGATTTACTTTATCTTGCCAATGCCACTCAGCTGCAAGATTGCTTATCTGCCATGCGATGTGGGAGGAGTGAAAATTGGCTGAAACTTAATGGAGATAAGACTGAGGTCATGGTGGTGGGTGCTGACACTGTCCCTTCTTTTTGGACGTCGTCCTTCTGGCCGTCCTCATTGGGTACTTTTCCTGTAGCAGTCTCAACAGTCAAAAACGTAGATGTCAAACTATCAGCCTCTCTTTCCATGGCCTCTCAGATTGGGTTGGTCTGTCAAGCTGCCCATTTTCAACTGAAAATAATCAGGAAGGTTGTGCCTTTTATTTCACTTCATCTGCATGCTGCAGTGGTTTCTGCCCTAGTTCTCAGCAGAATTGACTACTGCAACTACTTTTATCTTGCACAACCAGATTATTTAGTACATCACTTGCAGGTGCTTCAAAACGCTGCTGCTCGCCATGCAACTGGTACTCCGTATCGGGAGCATATTTCACCTGTTCTCAGGTTCCTTCGTTGGCTCCCAGTGTATAAACGTGTCTTTTAAATCCCTCTGTCTAGTGCATAGGGCTTTTATGCTGTTGGTCCAGAGTATTTGCAGGATAGGGCTTAGATGGGTTGTGGAAAAAGGGGGTTATTATTTTTTACCATTAGGTGCTTCTCTCCCACTCCCAAAGGACCCCCTACCCAGGTGATCCTCCCTTGCTTGTCCACCCCCACGGTCGTGATCCAAAAGCGCTGGCCTTCCCCATGCCACCTGAGTATGGGATTACCAGGGACTAGGTTGTGAAACACCCTCTGGTTTTTCACACACCTTTTCCAGGTCCTCTTTTGGCCACCAAATAACCCAAAATCGTTTTTCCAGACTTGTATCTCACTGCGCCGTCCGTGGTTGGCAGCGATGTTTGTGAACTCATCCTACGTGTAAATCTTTTATTGACCCATACAAACAGCTCCATATCAACTTTATTCCACTCCCCCACCCTTTCCAGGCCCCCTTTCAGCCACCAAATAACCCCAAATCTGTTTTCCACACTTTTTCTCACCGTGCTATCCTCGGACAGAGGCAGCTGTCCGCGGATCCAACATGGTGACGTTCCCAAAAATTTGACACAGCTCATTTTTTAAACATCCAATCAGCGGGTGCGTATGATGTCTGCAGATGTCACGCCGGACTCTGATTGGTCCAGGGTCATTTGCAGATGCCGAATCAAGAAATTAATCAGCAGACCTGACCCAGACATCACTAATTTTTGTTGTACCTACTTTTTGGCAATTTTTTAAAAAACTGCTGGACAGATTACTTTTTGGACCATGCTGCCACTCCTAGCGCACATTTGGTAAATATATGTTCAGCCATTTGAGCTGTAGGTGCAAGCAACATTTTTTTCAAACTCATTCTGAGGGGACCATATACTTTTTTTAACAAAGTTTGGTGAGGATTTGTCCGGGGGGGTGCCTTTGGATGCAAAGTTATTAGCCGCCCAAAAAGTGCCCTTTATATGAGATGAGCAACTTAACCATAACTACAGTGCTGCTACTGCAGGCCCTGCAATATACATTACACAGCTCGCAGTAGCGGTTGTGTAGTTATGGTTAAGTTGCTCAACTTATAGCAAGAGCACTTTTTTGGGTGGCTTATAACTTCGCTCCCCCTGGACGAATCCTCATCAAACTTTGTATATGGCCCATATTGCAAAGTTTGGTGAGGTTTGGTCAAGGGAGGGCAAAGTTATAGGGGGGTTCCAAAATTTATTTTTTTCCCATAGACTGAATAGAGGAAACATTTCTGTTGCGCCTACAGCCCAAAACGCTGGACAGATTTTCACCAAATTTGCAGTCGGAGTAGCAGCTTGGTCCTGAAAGCGTGCTTTTGTAAATTTGGTGAAAATCCATCAGTAGTTTTTATTTAAATGACCAAAGAGTAGGTCTAAAGAAATGTGTGATATCTATGTCCGCTCCATGGACACACTTCTCTGTTCGCTCCGTGGACAGGACACCGATTGGATAATCGGCTTACGTCATATCCTCGGACACGCGACATGCTCTCTGGTTGGCTGGGATGAGGCGTGAGGTGCGTCAAATTGTTTCGATGCGCCCTCCATATTGGATGCACGGACATGCGCTGGAAGTGAGCATAAATACAATTTTGGGGAGTGTGTTGTGTGTATGAGTGCTTGGAGAGGGTGGGGGAGTAAGAGATGGGTCAAATGCTGTATTTGTTTAGGTGGGAGAAGGCTGTGATGTGTTTGAGGTGTCCGCAGACAAAATAAACACTGGGCGCACGACTGGCTATTTTAGTTTAGTATGATGTTGGTTTTGGGTCGTTAGAAGAGCATTGGGTGAAGAGGGTATGTATGAGTTTCTACGTTGGTTGTAATTATTTTTTAGAATGTTACTTGAAGTGGGTAGGTTTTGAGGTGAATGTATTATGTTTTTGGGTTGTGGTTATTTGGTAGGTGTTTGTTTCTATGGGTGTGTTATGCTGCAGTGGTTGTGGTCAGGGCCTAGAGTCTTGGGTGCATGTCCGAAGTGCCATAGGCCTTTTGCCATGCACCCAAGACTCTAGGCCCGGGCAACAACCACTGCAGCATAACACACCCATCTTACCAAATATTCTGACTGTGGGTGATGGGTTGTTTAGGGGATATGTTTTTAAAAATGTGTGTACTGATTGGTAGTAGTGTAATAGTATTTATAGGACAGTGAGATGATGTGTCTAACTTTTTTGGATTCTGTTCAGAATGTTGGTATTGAAGACTCTAGGCATTTTGGGTTGTATTTATTGGTGAGGTGTTCCTTTGCATGGCTGTGTTATGTTGTGGTGGGGGTGAGTTTAATTATTATATAATTACTGTTTGTTTTGGTGAGGCTTTATGAAGAGTTTTGGCCAGGCCATGCAGTCAATATTGTAGTGTTTGGCAACAAGTGCTGCAGCATAAGATACCCATGGAAGCAAACATTTTGGATTGTGGTGTATGGTGAGGTGTTTGCTTGAATGGGTGTGTTATGCTGTCGTGTTTATGAGTCCAATCGTTATATACTTACTGTTTGACTTTTTGTGGTTGCATGCAGTTTTTTCATGCAAATTACCAAGAAGGGTCATGGGAGTCCTTCAGCTAGACATTAGTCCTGGTTACGAGAGACTTACTCAGAGCCTTCATCTCACTATCTTCCATAGAGAAGAAATATCCCAAACATATCAGTCTTTGTCCTGCCCTGGCGCAGTCCAGCACCGAATTGCCAGGCAATTCTACTCCAAAGAAGAGTACCAATAGCAATCCCAGGATACCCTTTTTTTGCATATTTAAGTAACCTTTGATGTCACCCTAAGTTACTAGGGGAATCCAGACGTGGACTCCTTGGTCACTATTCTTAGGCAGACACAGCTCAAACCTACTGATGAGGTCCAACCAGACCAAAATACATGTCTGGGCTTGCTGTTGGTACTCTTGTTCAGAGTACAATTGCCTAGCTTTTCAGTGCTGGACTGCCCCTGGGCAGGGCAAAGACTGATATGATTGGGATATTTCTCCTCTGTGAAAGATAGTGAGCTAAAGAATCTGGGTAAGGCTCTCACACCCAGGACTAATGTCTGGCAGAGAGACTCCCAGGATCCCCCTTGTTTTTTGCACATTTAAGTAACTTTGGGTCTCACCTTAAGTTATTAAGGGATTCCAGGCGTGGTGTATTTTATTTGTTTATTTCTTTTCCCATTTTAGTGGCATTCATCTATCTGTTGGCTTGTTGCAGATTTTTGGGGCAGTTAGATACCTGTTGGTGTATTGTAACTGTTCATTTCTTGTTTCATTTTAATGGTATTCTTTTATTTGTTTGCATGTTGCAGAATCTTGGGTCAGTTAGGTACCTGTTGACGTTTTCTAACTGGTCATAGTTTTGAAGTTCAAGTTTTATGTAAGTTCATACACAAATTAGTTAGTAAATTTTGGTTTTAAGAATATTAAGTAAGCGTTTAGAAGATTTGTTGGTAATGTCAATGTCTGTTTTACAATAATGTTAGTATCATTAAATTTGATCCATCCACAATTCTTTTTTATATGTGCAGTGTAATGACTTGCATTGGTTATGGCTCCTGTGTGGTGGATTATACCTATTGTTGTGAAGGTTTCCTTACCAAGTGATGCTTTACCATGAGTGAATCCACTTAGCTTGCCGTTGTTTTTGGTACCATCTGCATTATAATGTAAAGGAATTACTATTACATATTTACTATGTGTCTGTATTTGTAAGGTGGAAAGACCACCACACCGTTTACCTCCCTAGTGACCCAAAGTGGGATACTACAAACTCACGTGTGCAAATTATAGGCCTCTAATATATAACTGCGGTCATGGGGTCAGGGGACCGCGGCCTGGCCGGAGGGGGTTGCAGCAGGTCTTGGTCGGAAATTTTTGTACGAGTACATTTTATCAGGGCTGGAGACTTGCTCCTTGCAAAGAATGTTTACTTGATTTGCCGTGTGAAAAGGAGGTGGGCTGAGCTGACAGGTGGTGTGGTGTGGTGTGGCCTGGCTGTGGGAGTAGCTTGGAGATTGCAAAGTTCTCCAGAGGAACAAAGTAAATGCGTAGAAGTGGCGCCCGGATTGGTGAATGGTACCAAACAACTGATGTCTTTTTACAATATATTTCTAATTCCAGTATGGTCTGAAGGGCTATTGGCTCCCATTTTGAGTGAAGTTCACTGCCGTTGAATTTTCACTTCCGAGCTGAGCAAACCCAAGCATCATACACAGTACAAGGTTCAATTGTTTTTTGACCTTGAAACAAAGAGAGGATTGCAAAAGGAATGCAAGAAGGGAGGGATGTAACACTGTCAAATATGATAAGGTTCACCATTCCAAAACTGGACAAAGGAACATGTTATTTCATTTCATGAATATTTGTTGACCTGAACGGAGTGGCTGCGTTATGCTGAGAGAATGGAAATACCAAATATTATGTACGTTTTACTTTTGACGATTTTATAGACCAACGAGTCAACTTATCATTCACTGACCGTTAATGATGGCTTATATAGTACTCGGTTGTTGTTTGTGTCATATTGCAATGAAATGCAAATACAACTTGTGTGTGTACTTACCTTTGTCTCAAGCGCATGGGCAGTCCAGAATCGAGATGCGTGTACTCCATTAGTAGGTTCCACAAACGCGAGAGTAGAGGAGAGTAAAGTAAGCAAACAAGAGGCAGTATCATTAGCAACTGTGTATAATCTACATGATTGTATTCACAAACAAAAAATATAGCTGTGTTTCAGGCCTGCTTCTTCCCCTATATATGTACATCATAAGATGCGATTAAATTCTAAGGAAAGTAGTGTAAGAACATGTGAGAATAATAGTATCTATAAATGTAATACCTTTTGAAAGTTAAGTTTTTGACTGTCAGTAAATAAAACCACCTGGCCTAGATATGACAGTGAACAAAAAAGAAGGGGCTAGACATGCGATGTCATCAGTGATATAATCAATGTTGTTTGTGATGTCATCTTTGATGTCCTGGGTGTTAGTCTTAGCAGTGCACAGTGGTGGCACGAGTTATGGTTGCTTAGCTTACCATAAGTGGCGAATTTCAGGTGTTTTGCGGTTTTACTGGGAACCATAACGTCCCTGTAACAACAATGTTTTTTTTCACTGAATTCTATAGGTTTATAGTAGCGCAACTTAACAATAACGTCTTTTTTAAATTTTTTTTATTTTTTATTTTTTTTTAACCATCATAGCTAACCCTGCAAGTGGCAAGGCTTCAAAAAATTGAGTGAAACTCTTTAATGTTCCTCTCCACGGAAATCTTTAGTAAAAGGCGAAAGATTTATTTGGGTTGAAGAGAAACCAGAGTATAACAATAACGTCTCTTTAACATAGTTTTTTACTGAATATATATACAGATAGATAGATAGATAGATAGATAGATAGATAGATAGATAGATAGATAGATAGATAGATAGATAGATAGATAGATAGATAGAGCATAAAACATATAGAAATAGTACATCACCATAAAATCACATTGTTACGAAGAAAGGCACCAAGATTCATCACAAGACACTTCATAATTATCATATAACAATCAATCAGTATCATAGAATAATGAACCAAGTGTAGCTCTTCTTCTCATGTCAGAATGTAAAAAACATGCACATTTAAAAGTGTTAATGGCATTGTTGGATGATACTAGCAGTAAAAAAGAAGGACGCCATTGCCTATAGCACGAGCCCTTCAGAAAATCATAAAGAAAATAAGTGCACAAATCATTGTATAAAGGAAACAATATCACTAGGTGCACCACTTTGCTTCAATTTTTAACGTCTCCTTTTCAGGGCAAAGATGAAGGGAGGAAGCAGACCACCTGTAAATAGCATGTGTTGGCCTTTAGTAGTCACACACATTGAACTCTACAGTTTTCTTTGTTTACTACAGACCATCATTGGTCATTGTTCTGTTTTACAGATTCTTGCCTCATTGATCTTCACTTTCCCACTAAGTTTCCTGAGCCTGCACTGCAGCACAGCGTTTCCTACTTCTAGTCCCTAATTCCTTGTTTAATGAGACTACAGTTCTTTCTGTTTCACATGGCTTCATTGCCATGACGTCTTTACTGCATTTATTGGTAGTAGTATTAGTAGTAATGCTACAGTTGCCAAAACAAGTTAAAGCATTGTTGGTATTTGTAACGATATATTGGGAGACTACGCTCAACATAGGGCGTCCCCCCGAATTAAGCGAGACCACAACACACCAATGGTTGGTATCCAACATGCCCTATCTATGACTCATATAGAACCACGTAGATCCCTCCCCCTGTGCTAACAATTAGAACCAGGCAGGGGTATAGGCAGAATATATATATATATATATATATTTATAAATGTATTCAATAGCTCTTTACTAGTAACACACGCCACCTTCTATGGGGCACCAAACAAATCTTCAACATAACATGCAGTTTCCTTTTTCTAATAAACAGGCGAATATTACTTGAACAAATTTATACTGAACACAAAGCACTGTTTGATTTTAAAACAAGTGACACATTGACATGTACAGTACTTGATACCTGGGGTTTCTCTGCACACTGGAAAATACTTGCAGTTTTGAAAACACAGATTCGAAAAAATGCATGTGGCAAATAGCACCCTGTTTCCTTTTCAGCAAAAAGCAATGAAAAATCATTCTATCAGGGTCACTTACTCACTCCCAGGAGAGAGTGTATATTGTTCAATGGAAATTACACTAGTTTCTCTTTGCAAAGCACCTCTCCCAGAAGCACCAAAAATCTGTCCATTGGTAATATACAGCACTCCTGTGTTTAAAGGCCTGGTCTAGGGAGTGGGGCCAGTTTAGTAATTTAATTTGGGGTCAAAAAAATGTTCAGGGCATTTTGGTTATCCAAAAGAAAAATCTGATTTCAAACATCAATCAATTGCATTGCATCTACTCGAAAAATATTGACACCATCCAACTTGATTTTTGCTTTGTCAAAAGATGCCATTCCTAAACCAAGTAAAAAAGCACATACACCCTTATTGACATGCTGTCTAGTTTCTTCCATTTCAGAACAAAACAAGTTTTGGATTTCAGGAAAAATAATCTTTACTCTCCACACACTCTGCTTCTTCATAGCCATAGCGACCGCCATCATCACTACACACAACAAATAAAAGACTTGGTATCATGTACACATGGACACTTCAACTCCTCCTCCACATCCATAAAACTAGTCCCCCAATGTCTTCTTTCCATACAAGGCATCGTTAAAATACCCAGATGGCACATGCAGGTCTGTGGACTGCAGCATTGTCCAGACACTGATGCACAGGGCAGTCCTTCTACCTATAATGGCCACAACCACCACAATAGAATTAAACCATATATGTTTATACAATGAACCTTCAAATAACAAGATGAACACTAAACCTCCCCACTACCAAAGACGTCCGCAGACACTAAAATTGACGGTGTACTCGATGGCATCTATTATGCTTTTATTCATGTATAAAAACAGCCCCATATCAGCTTTTATTCGAATGCAAGGAAGACATGGTATCGAGCAGTATACACAAACACAATGGATACAAGTTTCAAAAACCTTTATTTAGTATTTTGGTTGGGTTGGCAGAATTATTAACTGGCCCAAACTGGCCAAAATCTAGAATGGGAGTAGTCTTGACCATTAAACGAATGACAAACAAGTCCAAGTCAGTCTAGTCAAGATAGAAATGCCTATACTAAAGAAACCTAACTTTGCCCTCCTTCTTAAACTGACAAATGTGTTAAGGGAATACAAAAGGAAAATAGTGACTCAAAAGAAATGTCAGAATGGCTTAAGTAACAGCTCCCTTCCCCACGTTCAACCTCACGGGATCTAGAGAGTTTCTAGAGAGTTTCTTACAAAGTATAGGTGGATGGAACAGTTCTATCAGTCTTGCACACTTTGGCTTACTGGTACAATTCAACAGTTCAGTCTTAGGCTTCCAACTTCTGATAGTTCAATCACTTCCTTAGGATTCATCGGTCTTGTCATCAATATTCTGTTCACATTCACTTTCTCAATTTCTCATAGTTCTGCACAGGCTTCCTACTGCCGGGCGCAAACCTGTCCATTCATCTTTCACTTCACCACACAGTTCTGCACAGGCTTCCCTCTGAGGGGCTCAAGCCTGTCTCTTGTCAATTCATCACACAGTTCTGCACAGGATGCTTCCCTCTGCTGGGTTGAGCTTGTCTCTTTGTGGGGATTTTACATAGACCCCTGCATGACCACTTCAACTCTCTTCCAACAATTTTGCAATTCACAATCTTCCTCATCTTTTAACACCAATGCCTGTTGGTACTTTTAGTAGTTCTTATTCTCTTCAGTTTGCCCTCTTGACCTTTTTCAAAGTGCATATACTTTGAACTCTTGGTGTTTTCAACTCTCATTAAATTTCACAGCGACTTTAGAATGGTCAACTTTGCCCCTCAGGACCACTCTGTTACTTTTTACAATTCAGCAATTTTCCTTTCCATTCGGGTTTTATTGGCACACACGCAACCTTCAACTTTTGATTTACAGTCACTTTTGCTTTCAACACAAACCAGACTTTTGCTGCCCTTGATAACTCACTGGTCATGTTACTTCATTTTATTTCATCGTATTCATGCAGCATTCAAGGCCATTACCAACGTCTCCTCTGCTCCTCCCCAACTCTGCCGTTCACCCGGGAGTGTCGTGAGGCACGCTAATGCAGGCTGAAGGTTTCTTTCCTCTGGTCACTCGGTTTCAGCTTTGGAATGCTTATGGCTTCCCGAAAGTGTGGATTTCTCGCCTGACTCTCTCTCGATCGTTCAACTGCTGATCAGCCTGTTGGCCTTCCAACTTCCACAGCAAAGTTTGCATCAGTCCTGTAAGAGCTGTTCTGGCTCGTGACCGGTCTCAGCAGTTGCTACTTTTCTCTCTGCAGTTGTGGCTCTGCTCTGTGGGGTTCCACAAGGATCGGCCTTGTCTCCTACATTGTTCAATATCTATATTCAGCCTCTGGTCTCTCTGATCAGCTCCCATGGCTTCAGATGGTACGCAGACGATACCCAGATCTTGGTTCGGCTTGATTTACTTTATCTTGCCAATGCCACTCAGCTGCAAGATTGCTTATCTGCCATGCGATGTGGGAGGAGTGAAAATTGGCTGAAACTTAATGGAGATAAGACTGAGGTTGTGGTGGTGGGTGCTGACACTGTCCCTTCTTTTTGGACGTCGTCCTTCTGGCCGTCCTCATTGGGTACTTTTCCTGTAGCAGTCTCAACAGTCAAAAACGTAGATGTCAAACTATCAGCCTCTCTTTCCATGGCCTCTCAGATTGGGTTGGTCTGTCAAGCTGCCCATTTTCAACTGAAAATAATCAGGAAGGTTGTGCCTTTTATTTCACTTCATCTGCATGCTGCAGTGGTTTCTGCCCTAGTTCTCAGCAGAATTGACTACTGCAACTACTTTTATCTTGCACAACCAGATTATTTAGTACATCACTTGCAGGTGCTTCAAAACGCTGCTGCTCGCCATGCAACTGGTACTCCGTATCGGGAGCATATTTCACCTGTTCTCAGGTTCCTTCGTTGGCTCCCAGTGTATAAACGTGTCTTTTAAATCCCTCTGTCTAGTGCATAGGGCTTTTATGCTGTTGGTCCAGAGTATTTGCAGGATAGGGCTTAGATGGGTTGTGGAAAAAGGGGGTTATTATTTTTTACCATTAGGTGCTTCTCTCCCACTCCCAAAGGACCCCCTACCCAGGTGATCCTCCCTTGCTTGTCCACCCCCACGGTCGTGATCCAAAAGCGCTGGCCTTCCCCATGCCACCTGAGTATGGGATTACCAGGGACTAGGTTGTGAAACACCCTCTGGTTTTTCACACACCTTTTCCAGGTCCTCTTTTGGCCACCAAATAACCCAAAATCGTTTTTCCAGACTTGTATCTCACTGCGCCGTCCGTGGTTGGCAGCGATGTTTGTGAACTCATCCTACGTGTAAATCTTTTATTGACCCATACAAACAGCTCCATATCAACTTTATTCCACTCCCCCACCCTTTCCAGGCCCCCTTTCAGCCACCAAATAACCCCAAATCTGTTTTCCACACTTTTTCTCACCGTGCTATCCTCGGACAGAGGCAGCTGTCCGCGGATCCAACATGGTGACGTTCCCAAAAATTTGACACAGCTCACATTTTTAAACATCCAATCAGCGGGTGCGTATGATGTCTGCAGATGTCACGCCGGACTCTGATTGGTCCAGGGGCATTTGCAGATGCCGAATCAAGAAATTAATCAGCAGACCTGACCCAGACATCACTAATTTTTGTTGTACCTACTTTTTGGCAATTTTTTAAAAAACTGCTGGACAGATTACTTTTTGGACCATGCTGCCACTCCTAGCGCACATTTGGTAAATATATGTTCAGCCATTTGAGCTGTAGGTGCAAGCAACATTTTTTTCAAACTCATTCTGAGGGGACCATATACTTTTTTTAACAAAGTTTGGTGAGGATTTGTCCGGGGGGGTGCCTTTGGATGCAAAGTTATTAGCCGCCCAAAAAGTGCCCTTTATATGAGATGAGCAACTTAACCATAACTACAGTGCTGCTACTGCAGGCCCTGCAATATACATTACACAGCTCGCAGTAGCGGTTGTGTAGTTATGGTTAAGTTGCTCAACTTATAGCAAGAGCACTTTTTTGGGTGGCTTATAACTTCGCTCCCCCTGGACGAATCCTCATCAAACTTTGTATATGGCCCATATTGCAAAGTTTGGTGAGGTTTGGTCAAGGGAGGGCAAAGTTATAGGGGGGTTCCAAAATTTATTTTTTTCCCATAGACTGAATAGAGGAAACATTTCTGTTGCGCCTACAGCCCAAAACGCTGGACAGATTTTCACCAAATTTGCAGTCGGAGTAGCAGCTTGGTCCTGAAAGCGTGCTTTTGTAAATTTGGTGAAAATCCATCCAGTAGTTTTTATTTAAATGACCAAAGAGTAGGTCTAAAGAAATGTGTGATATCTATGTCCGCTCCATGGACACACTTCTCTGTTCGCTCCGTGGACAGGACACCGATTGGATAATCGGCTTACGTCATATCCTCGGACACGCGACATGCTCTCTGGTTGGCTGGGATGAGGCGTGAGGTGCGTCAAATTGTTTCGATGCGCCCGCCATATTGGATGCACGGACATGCGCTGGAAGTGAGCATAAATACAATTTTGGGGAGTGTGTTGTGTGTATGAGTGCTTGGAGAGGGTGGGGGAGTAAGAGATGGGTCAAATGCTGTATTTGTTTAGGTGGGAGACGGCTGTGATGTGTTTGAGGTGTCCGCAGACAAAATAAACACTGGGCGCACGACTGGCTATTTTAGTTTAGTATGATGTTGGTTTTGGGTCGTTAGAAGAGCATTGGGTGAAGAGGGTATGTATGAGTTTCTACGTTGGTTGTAATTATTTTTTAGAATGTTACTTGAAGTGGGTAGGTTTTGAGGTGAATGTATTATGTTTTTGGGTTGTGGTTATTTGGTAGGTGTTTGTTTCTATGGGTGTGTTATGCTGCAGTGGTTGTGGTCAGGGCCTAGAGTCTTGGGTGCATGTCCGAAGTGCCATAGGCCTTTTGCCATGCACCCAAGACTCTAGGCCCGGGCAACAACCACTGCAGCATAACACACCCATCTTACCAAATATTCTGACTGTGGGTTGTGGGTTGTTTAGGGGATATGTTTTTAAAAATGTGTGTACTGATTGGTAGTAGTGTAATAGTATTTATAGGACAGTGAGATGATGTGTCTAACTTTTTGGGATTCTGTTCAGAATGTTGGTATTGAAGACTCTAGGCATTTTGGGTTGTATTTATTGGTGAGGTGTTCCTTTGCATGGCTGTGTTATGTTGTGGTGGGGGTGAGTTTAATTATTATATAATTACTGTTTGTTTTGGTGAGGCTTTATGAAGAGTTTTGGCCAGGCCATGCAGTCAATATTGTAGTGTTTGGCAACAAGTGCTGCAGCATAAGATACCCATGGAAGCAAACATTTTGGATTGTGGTGTATGGTGAGGTGTTTGCTTGAATGGGTGTGTTATGCTGTCGTGTTTATGAGTCCAATCGTTATATACTTACTGTTTGACTTTTTGTGGTTGCATGCAGTTTTTTCATGCAAATTACCAAGAAGGGTCATGGGAGTCCTTCAGCTAGACATTAGTCCTGGTTACGAGAGACTTACTCAGAGCCTTCATCTCACTATCTTCCATAGAGAAGAAATATCCCAAACATATCAGTCTTTGTCCTGCCCTGGCGCAGTCCAGCACCGAATTGCCAGGCAATTCTACTCCAAAGAAGAGTACCAATAGCAATCCCAGGATACCCTTTTTTTGCATATTTAAGTAACCTTTGATGTCACCCTAAGTTACTAGGGGAATCCAGACGTGGACTCCTTGGTCACTATTCTTAGGCAGACACAGCTCAAACCTACTGATGAGGTCCAACCAGACCAAAATACATGTCTGGGCTTGCTGTTGGTACTCTTGTTCAGAGTACAATTGCCTAGCTTTTCAGTGCTGGACTGCCCCTGGGCAGGGCAAAGACTGATATGATTGGGATATTTCTCCTCTGTGAAAGATAGTGAGCTAAAGAATCTGGGTAAGGCTCTCACACCCAGGACTAATGTCTGGCAGAGAGACTCCCAGGATCCCCCTTGTTTTTTGCACATTTAAGTAACTTTGGGTCTCACCTTAAGTTATTAAGGGATTCCAGGCGTGGTGTATTTTATTTGTTTATTTCTTTTCCCATTTTAGTGGCATTCATCTATCTGTTGGCTTGTTGCAGATTTTTGGGGCAGTTAGATACCTGTTGGTGTATTGTAACTGTTCATTTCTTGTTTCATTTTAATGGTATTCTTTTATTTGTTTGCATGTTGCAGAATCTTGGGTCAGTTAGGTACCTGTTGACGTTTTCTAACTGGTCATAGTTTTGAAGTTCAAGTTTTATGTAAGTTCATACACAAATTAGTTAGTAAATTTTGGTTTTAAGAATATTAAGTAAGCGTTTAGAAGATTTGTTGGTAATGTCAATGTCTGTTTTACAATAATGTTAGTATCATTAAATTTGATCCATCCACAATTCTTTTTTATATGTGCAGTGTAGTGACTTGCATTGGTTATGGCTCCTGTGTAGTGGATTATACCTATTGTTGTGAAGGTTTCCTTACCAAGTGATGCTTTACCATGAGTGAATCCACTTAGCTTGCCGTTGTTTTTGGTACCATCTGCATTATAATGTAAAGGAATTACTATTACATATTTACTATGTGTCTGTATTTGTAAGGTGGAAAGACCACCACACCGTTTACCTCCCTAGTGACCCAAAGTGGGATACTACAAACTCACGTGTGCAAATTATAGGCCTCTAATATATAACTGCGGTCATGGGGTCAGGGGACCGCGGCCTGGCCGGAGGGGGTTGCAGCAGGTCTTGGTCGGAAATTTTTGTACGAGTACATTTTATCAGGGCTGGAGACTTGCTCCTTGCAAAGAATGTTTACTTGATTTGCCGTGTGAAAAGGAGGTGGGCTGAGCTGACAGGTGGTGTGGTGTGGCCTGGCTGTGGGAGTAGCTTGGAGATTGCAAAGTTCTCCAGAGGAACAAAGTAAATGCGTAGAAGTGGCGCCCGGATTGGTGAATGGTACCAAACAACTGATGTCTTTTTACAATATATTTCTAATTCCAGTATGGTCTGAAGGGCTATTGGCTCCCATTTTGAGTGAAGTTCACTGCCGTTGAATTTTCACTTCCGAGCTGAGCAAACCCAAGCATCATACACAGTACAAGGTTCAATTGTTTTTTGACCTTGAAACAAAGAGAGGATTGCAAAAGGAATGCAAGAAGGGAGGGATGTAACACTGTCAAATATGATAAGGTTCACCATTCCAAAACTGGACAAAGGAACATGTTATTTCATTTCATGAATATTTGTTGACCTGAACGGAGTGGCTGCGTTATGCTGAGAGAATGGAAATACCAAATATTATGTACGTTTTACTTTTGACGATTTTATAGACCAACGAGTCAACTTATCATTCACTGACCGTTAATGATGGCTTATATTGTACTCGGTTGTTGTTTGTGTCATATTGCAATGAAATGCAAATACAACTTGTGTGTGTACTTACCTTTGTCTCAAGCGCATGGGCAGTCCAGAATCGAGATGCGTGTACTCCATTAGTAGGTTCCACAAACGCGAGAGTAGAGGAGAGTAAAGTAAGCAAACAAGAGGCAGTATCATTAGCAACTGTGTATAATCTACATGATTGTATTCACAAACAAAAAATATAGCTGTGTTTCAGGCCTGCTTCTTCCCCTATATATGTACATCATAAGATGCGATTAAATTCTAAGGAAAGTAGTGTAAGAACATGTGAGAATAATAGTATCTATAAATGTAATACCTTTTGAAAGTTAAGTTTTTGACTGTCAGTAAATAAAACCACCTGGCCTAGATATGACAGTGAACAAAAAAGAAGGGGCTAGACATGCGATGTCATCAGTGATATAATCAATGTTGTTTGTGATGTCATCTTTGATGTCCTGGGTGTTAGTCTTAGCAGTGCACAGTGGTGGCACGAGTTATGGTTGCTTAGCTTACCATAAGTGGCGAATTTCAGGTGTTTTGCGGTTTTACTGGGAACCATAACGTCCCTGTAACAACAATGTTTTTTTTCACTGAATTCTATAGGTTTATAGTAGCGCAACTTAACAATAACATCTTTTTTAAATTTTTTTTATTTTTTATTTTTTTTTAACCATCATAGCTAACCCTGCAAGTGGCAAGGCTTCAAAAAATTGAGTGAAACTCTTTAATGTTCCTCTCCACGGAAATCTTTAGTAAAAGGCGAAAGATTTATTTGGTTTGAAGAGAAACCAGAGTATAACAATAACGTCTCTTTAACATAGTTTTTTACTGAATATATATACAGATAGATAGATAGATAGATAGATAGATAGATAGATAGATAGATAGATAGATAGATAGATAGATAGATAGATAGATAGATAGAGCATAAAACATATAGAAATAGTACATCACCATAAAATCACATTGTTACGAAGAAAGGCACCAAGATTCATCACAAGACACTTCATAATTATCATATAACAATCAATCAGTATCATAGAATAATGAACCAAGTGTAGCTCTTCTTCTCATGTCAGAATGTAAAAAACATGCACATTTAAAAGTGTTAATGGCATTGTTGGATGATACTAGCAGTAAAAAAGAAGGATGCCATTGCCTATAGCACGAGCCCTTCAGAAAATCATAAAGAAAATAAGTGCACAAATCATTGTATAAAGGAAACAATATCACTAGGTGCACCACTTTGCTTCAATTTTTAACGTCTCCTTTTCAGGGCAAAGATGAAGGGAGGAAGCAGACCACCTGTAAATAGCATGTGTTGGCCTTTAGTAGTCACACACATTGAACTCTACAGTTTTCTTTGTTTACTACAGACCATCATTGGTCATTGTTCTGTTTTACAGATTCTTGCCTCATTGATCTTCACTTTCCCACTAAGTTTCCTGAGCCTGCACTGCAGCACAGCGTTTCCTACTTCTAGTCCCTAATTCCTTGTTTAATGAGACTACAGTTATTTCTGTTTCACATGGCTTCATTGCCATGACGTCTTTACTGCATTTATTGGTAGTAGTATTAGTAGTAATGCTACAGTTGCCAAAACAAGTTAAAGCATTGTTGGTATTTGTAACGATATATTGGGAGACTACGCTCAACATAGGGCGTCCCCCCGAATTAAGCGAGACCACAACACACCAATGGTTGGTATCCAACATGCCCTATCTATGACTCATATAGAACCACGTAGATCCCTCCCCCTGTGCTAACAATTGGAACCAGGCAGGGGTATAGGCAGAATATATATATATATATATTTATAAATGTATTCAATAGCTCTTTACTAGTAACACACGCCACCTTCTATGGGGCACCAAACAAATCTTCAACATAACATGCAGTTTCCTTTTTCTAATAAACAGGCGAATATTACTTGAACAAATTTATACTGAACACAAAGCACTGTTTGATTTTAAAACAAGTGACACATTGACATGTACAGTACTTGATACCTGGGGTTTCTCTGCACACTGGAAAATACTTGCAGTTTTGAAAACACAGATTCGAAAAAATGCATGTGGCAAATAGCACCCTGTTTCCTTTTCAGCAAAAAGCAATGAAAAATCATTCTATCAGGGTCACTTACTCACTCCCAGGAGAGAGTGTATATTGTTCAATGGAAATTACACTAGTTTCTCTTTGCAAAGCACCTCTCCCAGAAGCACCAAAAATCTGTCCATTGGTAATATACAGCACTCCTGTGTTTAAAGGCCTGGTCTAGGGAGTGGGGCCAGTTTAGTAATTTAATTTGGGGTCAAAAAAATGTTCAGGGCATTTTGGTTATCCAAAAGAAAAATCTGATTTCAAACATCAATCAATTGCATTGCATCTACTCGAAAAATATTGACACCATCCAACTTGATTTTTGCTTTGTCAAAAGATGCCATTCCTAAACCAAGTAAAAAAGCACATACACCCTTATTGACATGCTGTCTAGTTTCTTCCATTTCAGAACAAAACAAGTTTTGGATTTCAGGAAAAATAATCTTTACTCTCCACACACTCTGCTTCTTCATAGCCATAGCGACCGCCATCATCACTACACACAACAAATAAAAGACTTGGTATCATGTACACATGGACACTTCAACTCCTCCTCCACATCCATAAAACTAGTCCCCCAATGTCTTCTTTCCATACAAGGCATCGTTAAAATACCCAGATGGCACATGCAGGTCTGTGGACTGCAGCATTGTCCAGACACTGATGCACAGGGCAGTCCTTCTACCTATAATGGCCACAACCACCACAATAGAATTAAACCATATATGTTTATACAATGAACCTTCAAATAACAAGATGAACACTAAACCTCCCCACTACCAAAGACGTCCGCAGACACTAAAATTGACTGTGTACTCGATGGCATCTATTATGCTTTTATTCATGTATAAAAACAGCCCCATATCAGCTTTTATTCGAATGCAAGGAAGACATGGTATCGAGCAGTAGACACAAACACAATGGATACAAGTTTCAAAAACCTTTATTTAGTATTTTGGTTGGGTTGGCAGAATTATTAACTGGCCCAAACTGGCCAAAATCTAGAATGGGAGTAGTCTTGACCATTAAACGAATGACAAACAAGTCCAAGTCAGTCTAGTCAAGATAGAAATGCCTATACTAAAGAAACCTAACTTTGCCCTCCTTCTTAAACTGACAAATGTGTTAAGGGAATACAAAAGGAAAATAGTGACTCAAAAGAAATGTCAGAATGGCTTAAGTAACAGCTCCCTTCCCCACGTTCAACCTCACGGGATCTAGAGAGTTTCTTACAAAGTATAGGTGGATGGAACAGTTCTATCAGTCTTGCACACTTTGGCTTACTGGTACAATTCAACAGTTCAGTCTTAGGCTTCCAACTTCTGATAGTTCAATCACTTCCTTAGGATTCATCGGTCTTGTCATCAATATTCTGTTCACATTCACTTTCTCAATTTCTCATAGTTCTGCACAGGCTTCCTACTGCCGGGCGCAAACCTGTCCATTCATCTTTCACTTCACCACACAGTTCTGCACAGGCTTCCCTCTGAGGGGCTCAAGCCTGTCTCTTGTCAATTCATCACACAATTCTGCACAGGATGCTTCCCTCTGCTGGGTTGAGCTTGTCTCTTTGTGGGGATTTTACATAGACCCCTGCATGACCACTTCAACTCTCTTCCAACAATTTTGCAATTCACAATCTTCCTCATCTTTTAACACCAATGCCTGTTGGTACTTTTAGTAGTTCTTATTCTCTTCAGTTTGCCCTCTTGACCTTTTTCAAAGTGCATATACTTTGAACTCTTGGTGTTTTGAAAGTTCACATACTTTGCTTTCCTTTTATTCAACTTTCTTTCCTTATTGCGGTTACTTTCTTTCCTTTGGTTCCCGCAATAATATCTTTCAACTCTCATTAAATTTCACAGCGACTTTAGAATGGTCAACTTTGCCCCTCAGGACCACTCTGTTACTTTTTACAATTCAGCAATTTTCCTTTCCATTCGGGTTTTATTGGCACACACGCAACCTTCAACTTTTGATTTACAGTCACTTTTGCTTTCAACACAAACCAGACTTTTGCTGCCCTTGATAACTCACTGGTCATGTTACTTCATTTTATTTCATCGTATTCATGCAGCATTCAAGGCCATTACCAACGTCTCCTCTGCTCCTCCCCAACTCTGCCGTTCACCCGGGAGTGTCGTGAGGCACGCTAATGCAGGCTGAAGGTTTCTTTCCTCTGGTCACTCGGTTTCAGCTTTGGAATGCTTATGGCTTCCCGAAAGTGTGGATTTCTCGCCTGACTCTCTCTCGATCGTTCAACTGCTGATCAGCCTGTTGGCCTTCCAACTTCCACAGCAAATTTTGCATCAGTCCTGTAAGAGCTGTTCTGGCTCGTGACCGGTCTCAGCAGTTGCTACTTTTCTCTCTGCAGTTGTGGCTCTGCTCTGTGGGGTTCCACAAGGATCGGCCTTGTCTCCTACATTGTTCAATATCTATATTCAGCCTCTGGTCTCTCTGATCAGCTCCCATGGCTTCAGATGGTACGCAGACGATACCCAGATCTTGGTTCGGCTTGATTTACTTTATCTTGCCAATGCCACTCAGCTGCAAGATTGCTTATCTGCCATGCGATGTGGGAGGAGTGAAAATTGGCTGAAACTTAATGGAGATAAGACTGAGGTTATGGTGGTGGGTGCTGACACTGTCCCTTCTTTTTGGACGTCGTCCTTCTGGCCGTCCTCATTGGGTACTTTTCCTGTAGCAGTCTCAACAGTCAAAAACGTAGATGTCAAACTATCAGCCTCTCTTTCCATGGCCTCTCAGATTGGGTTGGTCTGTCAAGCTGCCCATTTTCAACTGAAAATAATCAGGAAGGTTGTGCCTTTTATTTCACTTCATCTGCATGCTGCAGTGGTTTCTGCCCTAGTTCTCAGCAGAATTGACTACTGCAACTACTTTTATCTTGCACAACCAGATTATTTAGTACATCACTTGCAGGTGCTTCAAAACGCTGCTGCTCGCCATGCAACTGGTACTCCGTATCGGGAGCATATTTCACCTGTTCTCAGGTTCCTTCGTTGGCTCCCAGTGTATAAACGTGTCTTTTAAATCCCTCTGTCTAGTGCATAGGGCTTTTATGCTGTTGGTCCAGAGTATTTGCAGTCAAATTTTCACCCCTATGTTCCTGCCCACGCACTGCGCTCTGCGGACTGCTCCCTTCTGGCTGTTCCTAGAGTTTGCCGTGCAAGAATTGGAGGCTGCTCTTTCTCGGTGAGATCGGCTATGTTGTGGAATGCACTTCCAGTTGACATTCAGGCCTGTCCGATCTATATTCATTTCAGGAAAGAGTTGAAAACTCTACTCTTCTAGTTTCCTGGTTTCTGTAATACCTGTGTTTTCAGTGATAGCACCAGGGTGCCTTGTTTGGTGCTGGTTGCGCTCTTCCTTTGTTACATAAAACATTAACATAACATATTCTTTCTGATCTCATTCCTCGTCTTCCTCGGCTCAGTAATGTTGTCAATGCAAAGTGGGGAGGAATTATGGGAGCTGTAGTTTCCCATAAATTAAGCAGGGATAGGGCTTAGATGGGTTGTGGAAAAAGGGGGTTATTATTTTTTACCATTAGGTGCTTCTCTCCCACTCCCAAAGGACCCCCTACCCAGGTGATCCTCCCTTGCTTGTCCACCCCCACGGTCGTGATCCAAAAGCGCTGGCCTTCCCCATGCCACCTGAGTATGGGATTACCAGGGACTAGGTTGTGAAACACCCTCTGGTTTTTCACACACCTTTTCCAGGTCCTCTTTTGGCCACCAAATAACCCAAAATCGTTTTTCCAGACTTGTATCTCACTGCGCCGTCCGTGGTTGGCAGCGATGTTTGTGAACTCATCCTACGTGTAAATCTTTTATTGACCCATACAAACAGCTCCATATCAACTTTATTCCACTCCCCCACCCTTTCCAGGCCCCCTTTCAGCCACCAAATAACCCCAAATCTGTTTTCCACACTTTTTCTCACCGTGCTATCCTCGGACAGAGGCAGCTGTCCGCGGATCCAACATGGTGACGTTCCCAAAAATTTGACACAGCTCACATTTTTAAACATCCGATCAGCGGGTGCGTATGATGTCTGCAGATGTCACTCCGGACTCTGATTGGTCCAGGGGCATTTGCAGATGCCGAATCAAGAAATTAATCAGCAGACCTGACCCAGACATCACTAATTTTTGTTGTACCTACTTTTTGGCAATTTTTTAAAAAACTGCTGGACAGATTACTTTTTGGACCATGCTGCCACTCCTAGCGCACATTTGGTAAATATATGTTCAGCTATTTGAGCTGTAGGTGCAAGCAACATTTTTTTCAAACTCATTCTGAGGGGACCATATACTTTTTTTAACAAAGTTTGGTGAGGATTTGTCCGGGGGGGTGCCTTTGGATGCAAAGTTATTAGCCGCCCAAAAAGTGCCCTTTATATGAGATGAGCAACTTAACCATAACTACAGTGCTGCTACTGCAGGCCCTGCAATATACATTACACAGCTCGCAGTAGCGGTTGTGTAGTTATGGTTAAGTTGCTCAATTTATAGCAAGAGCACTTTTTTGGGTGGCTTATAACTTCGCTCCCCCTGGACGAATCCTCATCAAACTTTGTATATGGCCCATATTGCAAAGTTTGGTGAGGTTTGGTCAAGGGAGGGCAAAGTTATAGGGGGGTTCCAAAATTTCTTTTTTTCCCATAGACTGAATAGAGGAAACATTTCTGTTGCGCCTACAGCCCAAAACGCTGGACAGATTTTCACCAAATTTGCAGTCGGAGTAGCAGCTTGGTCCTGAAAGCGTGCTTTTGTAAATTTGGTGAAAATCCATCCAGTAGTTTTTATTTAAATGACCAAAGAGTAGGTCTAAAGAAATGTGTGATATCTATGTCCGCTCCATGGACACACTTCTCTGTTCGCTCCGTGGACAGGACACCGATTGGATAATCGGCTTACGTCATATCCTCGGACACGCGACATGCTCTCTGGTTGGCTGGGATGAGGCGTGAGGTGCGTCAAATTGTTTCGATGCGCCCGCCATATTGGATGCACGGACATGCGCTGGAAGTGAGCATAAATACAATTTTGGGGAGTGTGTTGTGTGTATGAGTGCTTGGAGAGGGTGGGGGAGTAAGAGATGGGTCAAATGCTGTATTTGTTTAGGTGGGAGAAGGCTGTGATGTGTTTGAGGTGTCCGCAGACAAAATAAACACTGGGCGCACGACTGGCTATTTTAGTTTAGTATGATGTTGGTTTTGGGTCGTTAGAAGAGCATTGGGTGAAGAGGGTATGTATGAGTTTCTACGTTGGTTGTAATTATTTTTTAGAATGTTACTTGAAGTGGGTAGGTTTTGAGGTGACTGTATTATGTTTTTGGGTTGTGGTTATTTGGTAGGTGTTTGTTTCTATGGGTGTGTTATGCTGCAGTGGTTGTGGTCAGGGCCTAGAGTCTTGGGTGCATGTCCGAAGTGCCATAGGCCTTTTGCCATGCACCCAAGACTCTAGGCCCGGGCAACAACCACTGCAGCATAACACACCCATCTTACCAAATATTCTGACTGTGGGTTGTGGGTTGTTTAGGGGATATGTTTTTAAAAATGTGTGTACTGATTGGTAGTAGTGTAATAGTATTTATAGGACAGTGAGATGATGTGTCTAACTTTTTTGGATTCTGTTCAGAATGTTGGTATTGAAGACTCTAGGCATTTTGGGTTGTATTTATTGGTGAGGTGTTCCTTTGCATGGCTGTGTTATGTTGTGGTGGGGGTGAGTTTAATTATTATATAATTACTGTTTGTTTTGGTGAGGCTTTATGAAGAGTTTTGGCCAGGCCATGCAGTCAATATTGTAGTGTTTGGCAACAAGTGCTGCAGCATAAGATACCCATGGAAGCAAACATTTTGGATTGTGGTGTATGGTGAGGTGTTTGCTTGAATGGGTGTGTTATGCTGTCGTGTTTATGAGTCCAATCGTTATATACTTACTGTTTGACTTTTTGTGGTTGCATGCAGTTTTTTCATGCAAATTACCAAGAAGGGTCATGGGAGTCCTTCAGCTAGACATTAGTCCTGGTTACGAGAGACTTACTCAGAGCCTTCATCTCACTATCTTCCATAGAGAAGAAATATCCCAAACATATCAGTCTTTGTCCTGCCCTGGCGCAGTCCAGCACCGAATTGCCAGGCAATTCTACTCCAAAGAAGAGTACCAATAGCAATCCCAGGATACCCTTTTTTTGCATATTTAAGTAACCTTTGATGTCACCCTAAGTTACTAGGGGAATCCAGACGTGGACTCCTTGGTCACTATTCTTAGGCAGACACAGCTCAAACCTACTGATGAGGTCCAACCAGACCAAAATACATGTCTGGGCTTGCTGTTGGTACTCTTGTTCAGAGTACAATTGCCTAGCTTTTCAGTGCTGGACTGCCCCTGGGCAGGGCAAAGACTGATATGATTGGGATATTTCTCCTCTGTGAAAGATAGTGAGCTAAAGAATCTGGGTAAGGCTCTCACACCCAGGACTAATGTCTGGCAGAGAGACTCCCAGGATCCCCCTTGTTTTTTGCACATTTAAGTAACTTTGGGTCTCACCTTAAGTTATTAAGGGATTCCAGGCGTGGTGTATTTTATTTGTTTATTTCTTTTCCCATTTTAGTGGCATTCATCTATCTGTTGGCTTGTTGCAGATTTTTGGGGCAGTTAGATACCTGTTGGTGTATTGTAACTGTTCATTTCTTGTTTCATTTTAATGGTATTCTTTTATTTGTTTGCATGTTGCAGAATCTTGGGTCAGTTAGGTACCTGTTGACGTTTTCTAACTGGTCATAGTTTTGAAGTTCAAGTTTTATGTAAGTTCATACACAAATTAGTTAGTAAATTTTGGTTTTAAGAATATTAAGTAAGCGTTTAGAAGATTTGTTGGTAATGTCAATGTCTGTTTTACAATAATGTTAGTATCATTAAATTTGATCCATCCACAATTCTTTTTTATATGTGCAGTGTAGTGACTTGCATTGGTTATGGCTCCTGTGTGGTGGATTATACCTATTGTTGTGAAGGTTTCCTTACCAAGTGATGCTTTACCATGAGTGAATCCACTTAGCTTGCCGTTGTTTTTGGTACCATCTGCATTATAATGTAAAGGAATTACTATTACGTATTTACTATGTGTCTGTATTTGTAAGGTGGAAAGACCACCACACCGTTTACCTCCCTAGTGACCCAAAGTGGGATACTACAAACTCACGTGTGGAAATTATAGGCCTCTAATATATAACTGCGGTCATGGGGTCAGGGGACCGCGGCCTGGCCGGAGGGGGTTGCAGCAGGTCTTGGTCGGAAATTTTTGTACGAGTACATTTTATCAGGGCTGGAGACTTGCTCCTTGCAAAGAATGTTTACTTGATTTGCCGTGTGAAAAGGAGGTGGGCTGAGCTGACAGGTGGTGTGGTGTGGCCTGGCTGTGGGAGTAGCTTGGAGATTGCAAAGTTCTCCAGAGGAACAAAGTAAATGCGTAGAAGTGGCGCCCGGATTGGTGAATGGTACCAAACAACTGATGTCTTTTTACAATATATTTCTAATTCCAGTATGGTCTGAAGGGCTATTGGCTCCCATTTTGAGTGAAGGTCACTGCCGTTGAATTTTCACTTCCGAGCTGAGCAAACCCAAGCATCATACACAGTACAAGGTTCAATTGTTTTTTGACCTTGAAACAAAGAGAGGATTGCAAAAGGAATGCAAGAAGGGAGGGATGTAACACTGTCAAATATGATAAGGTTCACCATTCCAAAACTGGACAAAGGAACATGTTATTTCATTTCATGAATATTTGTTGACCTGAACGGAGTGGCTGCGTTATGCTGAGAGAATGGAAATACCAAATATTATGTACGTTTTACTTTTGACGATTTTATAGACCAACGAGTCAACTTATCATTCACTGACCGTTAATGATGGCTTATATTGTACTCGGTTGTTGTTTGTGTCATATTGCAATGAAATGCAAATACAACTTGTGTGTGTACTTACCTTTGTCTCAAGCGCATGGGCAGTCCAGAATCGAGATGCGTGTACTCCATTAGTAGGTTCCACAAACGCGAGAGTAGAGGAGAGTAAAGTAAGCAAACAAGAGGCAGTATCATTAGCAACTGTGTATAATCTACATGATTGTATTCACAAACAAAAAATATAGCTGTGTTTCAGGCCTGCTTCTTCCCCTATATATGTACATCATAAGATGCGATTAAATTCTAAGGAAAGTAGTGTAAGAACATGTGAGAATAATAGTATCTATAAATGTAATACCTTTTGAAAGTTAAGTTTTTGACTGTCAGTAAATAAAACCACCTGGCCTAGATATGACAGTGAACAAAAAAGAAGGGGCTAGACATGCGATGTCATCAGTGATATAATCAATGTTGTTTGTGATGTCATCTTTGATGTCCTGGGTGTTAGTCTTAGCAGTGCACAGTGGTGGCACGAGTTATGGTTGCTTAGCTTACCATAAGTGGCGAATTTCAGGTGTTTTGCGGTTTTACTGGGAACCATAACGTCCCTGTAACAACAATGTTTTTTTTCACTGAATTCTATAGGTTTATAGTAGCGCAACTTAACAATAACGTCTTTTTTAAATTTTTTTTATTTTTTATTTTTTTTTAACCATCATAGCTAACCCTGCAAATGGCAAGGCTTCAAAAAATTTAGTGAAACTCTTTAATGTTCCTCTCCACGGAAATCTTTAGTAAAAGGCGAAAGATTTATTTGGTTTGAAGAGAAACCAGAGTATAACAATAACGTCTCTTTAACATAGTTTTTTACTGAATATATATACAGATAGATAGATAGATAGATAGATAGATAGATAGATAGATAGATAGATAGATAGATAGATAGATAGATAGATAGATAGATAGATAGATAGAGCATAAAACATATAGAAATAGTACATCACCATAAAATCACATTGTTACGAAGAAAGGCACCAAGATTCATCACAAGACACTTCATAATTATCATATAACAATCAATCAGTATCATAGAATAATGAACCAAGTGTAGCTCTTCTTCTCATGTCAGAATGTAAAAAACATGCACATTTAAAAGTGTTAATGGCATTGTTGGATGATACTAGCAGTAAAAAAGAAGGACGCCATTGCCTATAGCACGAGCCCTTCAGAAAATCATAAAGAAAATAAGTGCACAAATCATTGTATAAAGGAAACAATATCACTAGGTGCACCACTTTGCTTCAATTTTTAACGTCTCCTTTTCAGGGCAAAGATGAAGGGAGGAAGCAGACCACCTGTAAATAGCATGTGTTGGCCTTTAGTAGTCACACACATTGAACTCTACAGTTTTCTTTGTTTACTACAGACCATCATTGGTCATTGTTCTGTTTTACAGATTCTTGCCTCATTGATCTTCACTTTCCCACTAACTTCCCTGAGCCTGCACTGCAGCACAGCGTTTCCTACTTCTAGTCCCTAATTCCTTGTTTAATGAGACTACAGTTCTTTCTGTTTCACATGGCTTCATTGCCATGACGTCTTTACTGCATTTATTGGTAGTAGTATTAGTAGTAATGCTACAGTTGCCAAAACAAGTTAAAGCATTGTTGGTATTTGTAACGATATATTGGGAGACTACGCTCAACATAGGGCGTCCCCCCGAATTAAGCGAGACCACAACACACCAATGGTTGGTATCCAACATGCCCTATCTATGACTCATATAGAACCACGTAGATCCCTCCCCCTGTGCTAACAATTAGAACCAGGCAGGGGTATAGGCAGAATATATATATATATATATATTTATAAATGTATTCAATAGCTCTTTACTAGTAACACACGCCACCTTCTATGGGGCACCAAACAAATCTTCAACATAACATGCAGTTTCCTTTTTCTAATAAACAGGCGAATATTACTTGAACAAATTTATACTGAACACAAAGCACTGTTTGATTTTAAAACAAGTGACACATTGACATGTACAGTACTTGATACCTGGGGTTTCTCTGCACACTGGAAAATACTTGCAGTTTTGAAAACACAGATTCGAAAAAAATGCATGTGGCAAATAGCACCCTGTTTCCTTTTCAGCAAAAAGCATTGAAAAATCATTCTATCAGGGTCACTTACTCACTCCCAGGAGAGAGTGTATATTGTTCAATGGAAATTACACTAGTTTCTCTTTGCAAAGCACCTCTCCCAGAAGCACCAAAAATCTGTCCATTGGTAATATACAGCACTCCTGTGTTTAAAGGCCTGGTCTAGGGAGTGGGGCCAGTTTAGTAATTTAATTTGGGGTCAAGAGCGCCTCTTAGTTTAAATACAAGGTTTGAGGAGTGGTGACAATGGGGTATTGTGTTTTAGGATAAATATGCCTTTTGTTTAAAAGCAAGTTTTGGGAAGGGGTAGCAGTTGGGAATTTTGTTTTAGGGACAAGCACCTTTGAGTTTCAAATGCAACGTTTGAGAATGGTGACAATTACAGATTTCGCTGTCATGGCCAGGAACCCCAATTACTTTATGTGCCTTTAAGATTATTCTCGGTGGAGAGAGGGTGGAAATTTCAAACTCTTCCAAGCTCCCCCCTCTGTGCATCAATTTATTTGGGAGTTAATTAAAATAATATACAGTCAAATGTGCTAAGGGACTATAAAATGTGCCCCCACCCACTGTGAAAGGAAGATATTAAGGCAGGCAGAGTCCCCACACATTTTTTAGCTGTCAGTTGTTCCACTCAAAAAGTCCCTACATGGCAAATGTGAGTAACTTACTGATAAATGTCATAATATATAGATATTAATATTCCCCTCCTCATGATGAATTGGTAGAGGTTACTTTAATTTTGGCATACTATAGCATGGGCGCTAAATGGTTTTTCACCCTTAACACTAACATACTTGGGAATATGACATTTCCTAATCAGATATTTAATTTCATACGTCATTAGATCCCACACTTTCAGATTGAGGACATTTCTGGGGAAGCTAAAAACACCTTTTGGATTGTCACAGGGTTATCAAATCCTGATACAGATAACATCAGGACCACCACCTTGATAACAGCTTTCAAATGAGATCAGTCCCAAGTCTGTAAGTATTATGATGTGAAAATTATGGAATAAAAAGGCAATGAATGTCAATGACCACATATTTATACAGATAAGTAACAGTTTCGTTTTTGATTCTTGGTCTCATTTCCCTGAAAACACCTGGTTCAGAGCATCTGGAGTCTCTTGGGCTGAATGTTGGATTAAGGAATGTTGAATAATCCTTTGCTGATGAAGCTTCTTCCATTATTCAGGCAAAATCTGGCAAGCACCAGCTCCCCCCCCTCATTCATCTGAATGGGGAAAAACTGTTTGCCCTTTTTCCGAATGTCTGTCAGACTTCGATCTGGTTCTTCATCGTCCTTTTTCACAGGACTCAATGTTTCTTCTGGCTTTGTACTGGTGTACAATTTCAGAGTGTCCCCTTCCAATATGGAATGCCACTTAAAACAGGGTCGAAGGTTGATTTTCAAGAATGGAGAAAAGTTCACCTCACCATTTTGTTCTTCTACAGAGATGGTGGTGATATCTGTGACCTGGTTATTCTTGAAATGGAATTCTACTTTCACAGACCATCGTTTGATTAAATGACAGGTACCATTCATGCTAACATAATTAGTACTCAATTTTAATTTCATCGGCCGTTAGTCTGAATCCAGAGGACCTTGTTAACACAGTCAATCCGAGGTGATAACCTCATCAGGAGATTGTTCCACCGTAAACAAAGTGTGCCCTCTGGAGTCATGACTATCACCAGATGTTTTAATTGATGTTGCCTAATTTTTATTTCCAGGTCGGCAATACCTTTGATGAAAATGTCATTGCTGTCAAAAATGTTGAGTTGTCCGGGAAGTGGTGTGAGTTAAAATTGTTGATTCTCACCCTGTCCAGAGTTAAGTTGGTCAAAGGTCTTTTTGGACAGGTGGGTGGCTTGGGATCCAGTTTCTACCAGAGCTGATAATTCACACTGACCCTGCACCTTGACCAGTGCATAAAATCTGCCTTATTTCTCCTCAAGGGTGCAAAGAAAGTGTGAATTATCTGAAAGCTGAGTGGTCATTTCTTTGATATTGAACTCTGACACGTGTGATCTTGGGCAATTTTCCATGTCAGAGATTAGGAATCTGTAATGAAAATTTTACAACTAACAGTGGTAGGATTTGTAGGATCCTCTTTACTCTCCTGATTCATTGCTGTCCCCTTTTATCTTGAGACAGTTCTTAGAACCTGTTTGGCGGAAGGACACCTCCTCCGTTTCCACCTTGTCTCGCTTGCATTTTTGGGGTTGAAAAGTCTCTTGATCTGGGTTGGTTTCCATACTTATTATTTATTTATTTATTTATTTATTTATTTATTTATTTATTCATATTTGTAGAGCACACATCAGCCCTAGGGCATTGTGGCACTTGTTACATACATACCTTAGTTACATACATGGCTTAGTTACATATACATGATGAAAAATAAAGTTACAGTAGATCTGATATTTGTACACATTTACATATGATGTTTACATATTTACAGGTATGGGTACAATTTACTGCGCAAGGACTTGGGTCTTGAGTTTTCTCTGAAATGCCAGGAGTGAGTTTTCTGCTCTGATGTCTGTGGGTAGTGCATTCCAGAGTTTGGCAGCAATATATGGGAAGCCTAACCCAACGGCTTTGGATCTGTTAATATGTCGGATGTGGAGTTGGTTGGAGTATTGTGTTCTGGTGGGGCATGTGGAAGAGGGCTTGGAGATAGTCTCAGATAGGTATGAAGGTACGGATAGTGTGAGGCATTTGTGTGTGAGGGTGAGGATTTTGAAAGTGATGCGTTCTTTGACCGGGAGCCAGTGAGCTGATTGTCTAGCCTGGGAGATGTGTTCCCTTCTTAGGATGCTTAGGGCAGCACAGAGAGCATCATTTTGCGTGACTTGAAGCCTGTTTAGGTTTTTATCGGATGTGCCTGCCAATAGTCTTGTTTAGCACCAATGGTTGCTCTGGCTATTGATAGGCAATTGGGTTTGGATAGCTAAGGATTTATTACATTTATTAGTGTGGTTGTGTGTGCAGAAGAGGAGGTGATGGCGCTAACCTGTATGGTCATGGTTAGTGAGGAGTCTAAGTATACTCCCAGTGTCTTAACCGCTGTAGATACAGGGATCGTGGAGTTGTCAATGGTAAAGTTGGCATATAATTTGTCAAGCTTGGTAAGGGTGTTCTTTTGGCCTAGTATCATGATTTCCGTCTTTTCCCTATTTAGGCAGAGGCCATTTACCACCATCCAAGCCTGGATGGTGGTGTAGATCATGTGGAGTGCCTTGGCATCTTTGTGGTATGAGCCAGAGAGGGATAGAAGTACTTGAGTATCATCAGTGTAATTCGTATATGCAATACCAAGAGATTCCAGCTTGTCAAAGAGGACCTTCGTGAAAAAGTTGTATAATGTGGGCACTGTGCAGGATCCCTGAGGGACTCCAAAGTGGATTGTGGTAGGTTTAGCATTTGCTATATCTGAGAAGACCTTCATGGCTCTTCCTTCGAGGAATGAGGTGACCCAGAGAGCTGCTTCTTTGGAGAAATTAGCTGAGTGTGTGAGGTGTGATGTGAGAGTCTCATGGTCAACCAGATTAAATGTGGCTGAGAGATCTAGGAGTAGCAGCAAGGCAGGCTTGCCTTTGTCCATGATTTGGGTGATCTGGTTCTTTAGATCCACCAGGGCCGTTGCGGTGCAATGTCCTTTTTGGAAGCCCGATTGTCTGGTTCCTAAGATGGAGTGGGTTTCCAGAACATGATGGATTTGGCAGTGGGCAGCTTTGTCCAATAATTTCAGGAGGAATGGCACTGTGGTTATTGGTCTGTAGTTATTAGGTTGCAGAGGATTGAGGGTTGTTTTTTTAGGAGTGGGCGGACCCAGGCCTCTTTGAGACTGGCTGGGATAATGCCTGTTTTGAATGACGCATTGATGAAGGCTGTGAATAGCGGGGCGAGGCGGTCAGAGCAGTCCTTGATGAGTTTAGGTGGGCATATGTCCCCTTTATAGGGAGAGGGTTTGAGGTTTTTGAGGAGGTGTAGAACTTCTTGCTCGGTGATATACCTGAATGAGAATACAGGTCTAGTGGAGGTGGTTAAGTCGGGAGTTAAGATGGTAGAGTTTGTCTCTGTTTGTTGTGGTAGGGCTTTGCAGTGGTCTTCAATTTTCTTTTGAAGGAGGTCTATTTTGTGTAGCATGGCAGATTGGATGCTTGTACACCATTCTTCATCTTTGACTATTTCGTCGGGTTTGCTGGGAGGGGATAAGATCATTGAAGATGGAGAAGATCTCTGGAGTGCAATTTAGCATTGGAGATGCGTGTGTTGAAAGTGTTAGCCTTGGGTGAGGTGATGGCTGCTTTGTATTGCTGGGAGATTCGGCTGAACTCGTTTTTGGCGTTGACACTAGGATTGGTGTGACAATTTTTCAGAGCTGCTCTTTTGCATGTGCGCATTGACTGGAGTTCTTCAGTGAACCATAAATTTGTGTGTAATGATTTCTTCTCTTTTTTGGCTTCGAGGGGTGCTATCTCGTTAATTGCTTTGGTGATAGTGTCCTTGTAGATGTTAGCTACGGTGATGGGGTCTTTGGCGAGAGGGGGTGCTAGTTCGGGGATGTTTAGGTAGGGGCGCAGATTGTCCTCAGTGAGCTTTTTAGAGCTTTTCACTTGCACTGCGGTAGCAGGGGTGAGGGTTTTGGTGTTTTTGGTAATGGGTATAGTGAATATGATACAGTTGTGATCGGTCCAGGGCAGGGTGGTGTTGGCAGTGATGGTTGAGAAGCAGTTATAATCCGCAATCCAGTATAGGATGCAGCCTTTGGAGTGAGTGGGATTTAATACCTTTTGGGTGAAGCCCAGGTCATATAGTTCTTTAGTGAGGGTATCAGCGTTTTTGTCTTGCATAAAGCATCCTACAAATACCAATCTGTGAAACAGGTTGATTTACTGGGTACCAAACCTCATGCTGACACCAAGCAAAGGCCCATTTCTATAATTACTCAATACACAAGAGACTCCTCAACCTTGTTCAAACTTGCTTCCAAACATTGACATCTTTTACATATGGACCCAGACTTAACACCTTATATCTCTGAGAGGCCCAACTTTATTTTCACCAAAGCCAATACTCATCGTAACAGACTCAGTCCCTTCTTTTTTGATCCCTCTAATGGAGTAAAACAAACTACATGGTTACAACAATCAGCAGGCTTTTATAAATGTGGCAATTGCAACCAATGCCAATATGCTTATTCTAGCTGTCATAACTTTGTTGATCAGAATGGGACTCAAATTGCAATTAAAGATTATATCAACTGCAAAACCAAATTTGTGGTTTATGCGATTATATGTGTCTGTAACAAACTGTACATAGGAAGCACAATTAGGCAGTTGAGATTTTTTATTAGAGAGCATCTCTCAAGCCTCAATAAAACTGATGTTAAGTTACCATTAGCTTTGCATTGGCAAACGGAACACCAACTAGCCAATAAATCGGACATACGGTTTGTGGGTCTGGCAAAAGCCTCAATTAATAAACGTGGTGGCAATCTGTGCATGAAATTAAGGCAGCTCGAATGTAAACTTATTTGCCACTTTAGATGCACTAGCGTCGGCCTTAATTCGGATCATGAAATGCATGTTTTTTCTATGAGCATTTGCACCAGCCCATTGCTACATTCTGTATCAACAACATTATATTTAACCACAATATCGCCTTGCCATGAGCTATCCATTTATTGTGCTTACTCTTCAGTACTTGCATCCCAATGATCCTACTGTACCAATAATGTTTTGCTCATTATACCTATGGCTGATAAAGTATTGTACTTTACATTTTACTTCGCCTTGCAATCTATAATGTGCTTGCTGTAACAACGTAAATCTTGTTCAGATTTTACTTCCTGGAAATTCACTGTTCGTTGCATCCCTTTCGATATGAGTTACCCACTTACTTGTTACTAGTTTGTTAAGATTATATATGGCTGACAATCTATTGTTCCTTGCATCCCTTTTGCCATGCTACGAGCCACCCATCTATTTATGTATGTTTGTTTCTCAATACTTTGTATATAGACAATGTCATCCATCAATATGCTTGTTAGCTTTCTTAACAGACTATGCTAATTACACTATACCATTGATGTGTTATATGTGTACTTCCTATTTATGCTTTTACCAATAATGTACTCACTTGCATATTGTTTTGTTCCAATTTGATGTATTTTACACATGGGATTCTTACTAATGCCAGTCTCCAATTCCACTTTATCTTGCTAAAATGGTATTGTACTGGTTGATAATGATGCTATCTCTGTCAGTTAATTTATTCAGTACTGACCCCTCTTCATTATGAGTATCATGTTTGCCCAAAGATTTATCTTCTACTATGCAATGCGCTGTGGGAATTTGCATATCCATTCAATGTATGCCTCATGCTGTATTCTACTTTGTTACTGATCCCAGTCACACGCCAATGTACTTTAGACACGTATTTGTCTAGCTACTCGGTGCTACGTGTCTGCACACTATCAGATTAAGCATACTTCATATGCATACCCAAATACTTACCTTAGCACTTTTGATTTTTTATTGATCTACAAACATCACGATATTCTTTGCATTGCCATTGCTTATTTACCTCACGGGCCGCACGGAATGACACGCACTGACGTCATACGCAATGCGTGCACGCGTAACATCACCCGCATAACGTGCGTGTGACGTCACGTGCGGGACGTAGCAGCCCTGCACTTGGCGGCCATCAAATATACCAGTCTCTTGACTGTCACACACGGACTGGACGCTATTTAGCTCTACATGGGATTTGACACGTTTATTTTTCCTAGCATTCTGCTTCAGGTAATTTTACCTTTTTGGGACACTACATAATTAATATACATGGAACTATGAACTACCCTCACTATTTATTTTAAATTTCACTTCTTAGTACTGTGGCCATTCTCAAGCATGACCTCTACCGGATGATAAATCTGCTTATTTTTTCCACATTTTTCCCACATTTTTTTTATTACTGTACACTAACCTTGCCAATACACATATTCAAGAATATGTTTAACAGTTGCTTAGCTAAATGGTTACCCCAACTTAGGTTTTCATTACCATTGTTTTCCTTTTAGGTAGTATTTCTACCCATTTTCATACACAAATTTGTTCTTCGTGCTTCTGGATACATGGCATGTGGCAACTTCCCGCATGCACATTTTCCAATTTTATTTTTCAATTTTTCTTACACATGAATGATCTCTAATGAATTCTCTCTAACTGGCAAACCATTTTGTTTCTGTTTTTTGGATCATTCTGGTTCTCCTCTACTGGCCTCAACTAATCACTGAACACTGGTATGACTTTGTTTTTATAACCTGTATGTTTTCTCGCAATTTGAATGTCATATTATTTGGTTATGGTTTTTCATTTGTAAACATGATTATATCACTACCATATGTTATCATATGGCCAAATGTACAGCCTTGAAAACGACCGGATAGGTCGAAACACGTGTCGGCTGTTCTACTAGCAATAAATTGTGCATTATAGCAAATGAATATATACTCTTCATGAACCTCCCAATTTAATCTCTGGATCTGCGCACTGTGCTCACCTTCATTGTTTAGTTTTCAACAGTAAACATCATATGGCAGTGGCCATTTTGTGATGTCCTTGTGTCGGGGATCTTACGCAGTGCAAAACAGCTGATATTGCCTGTAATCTGGTGGGGATCACACGGCGGCGAGATCAGGTTGGCCAGCTGATATTGGGGAGTGGCACAATCAGGCAAATTGCACGCTTACCCACGCAGAGGTGTGCACAATGCTTCTCCAGAAGCTGTGTGCTCGGTGGGTAGGGGCGGGCTCCAGCCCTCCCTTGGTCCAGGTGCTGTTGAGCGCTCAGTGGCACGGATGTACCCAGTCCAACTCAGGATCTTTTGAGACCCATTTTTCTTTTGGATGGATACCCCCATTCCTGAAAGAGAGGGGTTGCTTACCTGAATCCTCCAGGGACTCTTCTCAATCAAATGGGATGATATTTAACTCCTCCACAAAGCTGATATTTCTTTGGCCTCTCATACTTACCCTTTACTCTTTGGGTTCTAATTTCCAGGGGGTAGAAGAGTCACTTTCGGGCTGAGAAGTTTCTAAGGGTTCTGTCTTGGTGTGAAAGGAAGCTTCCTCTAGGGGTTGGCATATCCCCTCCCCCCGGACCCCTTCTCAGGAACCTGTGGTTTGTTGGATGTTACCTTTGTATCCTCCCATTATTTCCCCCATGGGCATCAGACCTGGGTGTTGGGGAATTTTGTAAGCAGGGTTAGGTCGAGGGTTCGAGTGAGAACTCAGCATGCACCCCAGATCATCCATGATTTGCTGGACCTGCTGCAAGACCTTTTCTGGGTTTTATGGAGGTCTTGAGTCATACTTCTGCTGCTTCTGAAAAGAGTAACTGCCCCTTCTTCTTGGGCAGCCTGGGTACTGGACATTTCCCTCATAATTTGCCATCCAGAGTCTCCCTTCTCCCGGGTTTGGGGATCTATTTTCCAGGAAGAAGGGAGAGAGAGGAGGATTATTTTGGAAGTTCTGGTTCGGGGGTGTTGTGAGAAACCTAATCGTATCCTCACTCCAACTCCTCCTGGATACTCTGCTCGTGTGGCCAGGGAAAGGCCATCACTCTTGGATCCGGACCCTGGAGGTGGAGAAGGGAGGGAGGATCACCTGAGTGGAGAGTCATTGGGAAGTGGGATGTGGGATGTTTTAACCCACTAGGCTCTGCCCTGCGACATCCCTGTGTGCTGATGGTGCAAGAATCATCAAAATGGCCGCAAAAGCCCTATGCGTGCCAAAACCTAAAAATTGCGCTTTGAAACACGAAGAGATGGTTGCCCAATCCACCTTGCCTGTTGTCAGTGGGGGAAGGAGACCTCACTGCTGAAACCTGTCACTGGGCTGCCTACCAAGGAAAAATGGAAACTGCATGAAAGGCAGTGCTTTCTTGAAAGAAACCCAGAAATTGCTCTTAAATCCCTTTTTCTTGGTTCCTGAAAATACAAAATACCAGTCCAAAACACCACAAAACATCCAATCTCCTTGCTGGGTGTTCCCTGCCAATTCATTTAAGGAATCAATATGACACACAATGACAGGAAAAGCGGAATCTATCATCAAAATATCCATAGTAAAAAGTGTGCTTGCCTGTGAAAATCTGTCAAAATATGGGCGCAGTACCAGCGGCCGCCTGTATGACAGTTGTCATTAGTTGCACCAAAAGCTTATACTTGTGCAGTTGAAATCAAATGTTTGAAATTAAGTGACCTGTTATCAAAAGTAATATAGGTTGCAACTATTTAATCTCCATGGTTTAGAGACTGGAATTAGTGTTCTAGTTGCCTGATTAGAAATTGCAAGTTTTATTTTAAACCTAGTAAAATGTAATGAATTGACAGTGAATTTAAGCTGAACTCAAAAGTCACCAAACCAGTTCCCCCCAGCTTCCCCCAACAAAAGTCATCTCTCTTGCTTCCCACCAAGGCCAGGAACTTACACCTTTGTGTTGATTAAATCAGGGAAGGAGATTTAGGCTATTGCAGCAGAAAGGGACAATGGACCTTCCTTGGCTGAAAGGATATGCAGATTGTAAAGTGTCAAAGTGGCCTCTGCCAGAAGGTAGAGGGCGGAGATTGCTCTGGAGCTGCAAGATGGAGATGGAGGCGGGGACAAACACTTTTGTTGATTCACAAAGCACAGAAAGCATATTTTTGAAAAAGACTGATAAATGACTGTGCGAATTTGTAAAAATTATAGAATTAACAGCATTGTGAATGTGATTTTTTGTGCACTTTTTTTTGTGCACATTTTAAAAGGAGCCAGAACTTTGTGCAATGTTCTGAGAAGGCGCAGAGAAAATTCTGGTTTTGTAGCAATTGTATTTATGAAACATGAAAGTGAGTCTGATACCCCTCTTTCCATTCCCCAGTGTTCTAAAATGAAGCCACAATTACACCAAAAACAGATGCCTCTCGCATAAGCTACTGTCTAAAATCATGAACCCAATACGTATATCATTTTAGAACACTGGGGAATGGAAAGAGGGGTATCGGACTCACTTTCATGTTTCATAGTGTGCTCGCCTTAGAGCTAGTTCCCTTTGAGTCTCGGTCCCCCGATAAAAAAGTTGGGAACCTTACCTGTTTTTCGGTAACACACGCAATTGTATTTATGTCAGAAGCATGAAACTTCATATGATTATGCCCAGATATCATGCACACATATGTACAAAGTTTTGGAGAAATTAGATATTGTGTCCTGGACAAAAAGTGTGAAAATTGGACAAATCCAGATCCAAGATCTCACAGCAACGAGGCTGGAAGAGGGTGTGCTCCACAAAATATGTGATCTATGTATGTTATTGGTATAAAGATTGTACACATGTAAAGATGTATTATATGAAACATAGATTTTATGTGCAAAAGGCAAAGGGGTGGATGTTTTGCCTCACAAACCACATCATCATGATGACACTCTGTTTTCTCCTCCAATCAAGGGAGAGAGCTGACTCTAGCCAATAGACTACTGAGGGGGTGCGCCTAGGATAATTTAGCTTACCCACCCCTTTAGCAAACACATAAATAGAGACAGCTGAGGACTCAAAAAAAGACACTGATCCACCCATCATCCCAAATTTGGTGAAGCACTTTGAAGGAGATCCATCCATACACCTTGTTCCAGACTAGAGAAACTTTGCAAGCAGAAAGGCTAAGAGCATAGTTGAACCACTTTCAGCTTGGCCTAACTTCCAGAACCCATCCCTCAACTTAAAGGGGAAACCAAAGAAGCAGCCAGGCTGTGCTGTAACTCCTTGCCTGCCAAAGAATTATCTTCATAACCAGAAGGGCAGATTAAACCCTGTCTGGTGCTGTGCTGTGCTGTGCAGACCAGAGAGCCATTGCAGATCCAGTCCAATCATGCTGTGCAGTGTTGACCAGAGCGCCTTGCTGTCCAGTCCTGCCGTGCGGTGTCCAGAGCGCCTTGCTGATCACGGAACCAGACCAGTCCGGTGTGCCCAAAAGTCTGTCCCAGAAAGTATCCCTGACCTGAACCAGATCAATGACGGTTCCATTCAAAACATTGGTAGTGGGGATCCATAGTATAGGATTGTCACTAGCCTATATAGTTTCCATAGTCATCCCTATCCAAATCAAATCCAACTTATATCCAGAACTGTATTGTTAGAAATCCTTTTTGTCTTGCCTGAACTCTCTCTTATCCTATAGTCCTTCTGTAATAATATTGTTAAAATCATCTTTGCGCTGATATATTGCATCTGAAGAAGGCAAGCGTCTCGGCTGGCAGCTGCCTTGATCAAGTGGCTGAGCATCTGTGTAGTTTGTTTCTTCATAGTCCATCCCTAGTGTAAAGAAACCTTGTTTGTATTTTAAAAGCGCATTCTTGTTTTACAATTTTGCCTCTATCTGAAAAAAATGACCTCCTCGAAAATGGCCATACCTTCTTCATATTTTATGCTAGAAACGAAATGTAAGTATCTACTTGTAGCTAACATCCTACGCTTTCTAAAGAACTCAAAGCATCTCAACTCCTTATAGTTTTTCCGCAATCGCGCTTACCGCGCACAGAAAAGTTTGCCGCAAATTTTTCGTTTTGCCAAAATCTATAACGTGTAAAATAGCATTTCATTGCACCCAACCTCAAAATTAAGTTTTCAACTTGCTCATTACTCTCAAATCATTGCTAGTGTATGTCTGAAACCAGATAAAGCGGCTCCCATTAGAATTGCAACAATTTCAGTGAATTAAACCATTTTCAGTGTTTTACCTATTCATTCAAAGCCAACTTTAAAACCATTTTTGACCAGTTTGCAATCATTCCTGTTTCTCTCTTGTGTTTGCTGGGGGAAATTGGAATTGATATATGTGCTTGAATTCTGCATTCCTGAAACCTGTTCTCTCTCTCCTACTATTTCTTCATATTGCATATTGGGGGGATTGAAGAGTGTGCAGGGGGAAATAGTAATCACATTGCCAATTCATTGAACATACCCAAAGTATTATTGCTGTGCTGCATTATTTTTGCTCCTTATTACTCTTTATGATTAAAGAGATTGTTTAGTGTGACATAACCCCATTGGTGATTATTGTATACCCATTAAAAAATAGTGTGATATATATATTGTAAAATACATAAATAAATATTTTGAATTTGCAAACCAGCCTGCTTCCTAGTTCAGTTCGACCGGGGGGATTAAAAGAGAGGGGTGTGATATAAGTGATACATCGTTCATAAATAAAAGAACTTATAGACACAAATAAATAAATAAGGGTTTCAGTTGCGCATTACACGATAGGCATTAACTTAGGTGAAGTGCTGGATTGAAATCGCTTACAAGACTGGGGGCTCGTGCTGGGATTTCTCAAATAGACATACCACTTGTGACAGTCTAATACAGCATGCAAACTGACGGGGTACATAAACGCTGTTGGGCTACCACACTGTGTGACACTGTGAAAAGCACCCTTCAATAGGAACGCTCTAAGGAATTTAGTCTGTTTTGCAAAAATAAAATAACTCCTGTAAATCAGAAAGGAAATTAATATTTCCGGAATGGCGACCTTGGTAGAAATTAATATGGCAAAAGAACACCTACTGCACAAATTATTTGTTAGGGGTGAATGGACAGAGCAGGAGCAGAATGAGTGGTTTCAGGAAATCAAAGAACAGGCCACTGCAACAGGATTAAATATATGGCAAGATCAGGGTCCATTACATATGGCACTGAGTGACCTATATATGGCCCATAAGGTAAAAGAAGAGCAAAATAAGATTGCCAAAGTAGCGGCATATCTGTACCTCCACATTGGAGCAATACAGGACAAATATGCCGAAAACCTAGATCTGGCAAACAAGCAACTGCAATCATTAGAAAAAGCCCAAACTGATCTGGACTCTGCAGAGCAAAGGCTACAAAAGAGCCATGAATCAGAAAATGAAACCAGGCAGTACCTGATAAAAATAAAAGAAGATATGGATATCCTGCAGCAGGAGAAGGTAGAGCAGGATACCAAAGTACTGGTGCTGCAGAAGGAGTGCCAAGAAAGTTTGGACTCTCTACTGCAGAGCCATAAAAAGCTGAAACAGCAAATACATTTTAATAGAGCATGCGCAGAACAGGTAGTCACCCTGCAAAACCGCCTAGACCAAGAAAAAGAAGAAAATAATAAATTAATTCTCAAAGACCTTGACACCCAGACAGAATTTGATGGGGAGTGCCAGAAAGCTGGTGCACTCCAAAAACAAACGGACGACCTGGCTGCACAGAGGGGTTCTCTTGTTCAGGAAAGGGACACCTTATGCCAGGAGGTCAATTATTTAAAAGATCAGATGGAAGAAAATCACCTGGCCCTCCAGGGACTGGTTGAGCTCCAAAAAGATTACACAACACTGTTAGAGCACTGCAGTAGGATGGAAGATGCTATGGCAAAGAGTGACCAGGCCAATAAGGACAGGACTCCGGAGGTAACCCTCCTGCAGCAAAAACTGGCCCAGTACTTTAAAATGACATAGGAAACACAGAGAGACAATGAGGCTCTCTGTGAGAAAAATGACAGGCTCCACAGACAGGTAGCTATGTAAGAACAACTGATAGAGACTAGCAAGGCCTTAATAGAGGAACAAAAAGGTCAGGTTCTTGCATGGCAACAGGGAGCAGGGGCTGAGAGAGATGAGGTCCGCTGGGAAAGGGAAACACCTGAGCATAACCTCAGAAACCCTAGTACCAGAGGCTTTCATCTTTTCAACCCCATGGACTCTGCCACCCACATGTCCACTGGCGCACATGAGCCAAGTGCCACGGGATGGCAGACTTCGATCCAATGAGGAATATGGGGCTCACAGATCAGCACCTCCCAGGAATAGATGGGCCAGCATCTGGGTATGGGTTCCCAAGTGCTAGGGCCATATTCTCTGTTCAGGGAGACTCCAATGAGGGGAGGGTCAGAGAAATGGATCCTCCAAAATACAATTCACCCAGAGACCAGATAGTAACATTTAGTGGGGAACTCCGTGAGAGTAGGCCCACTAAGGAAATCCTGAAAACCTCTGCCCAGCTAGGACAGTGGGGAGGGGGGTAATCAGCAAATCTTGGGAGCAATGAGGAATCAGAAGACTCCTCTGAGCACCACAGGACTCAAGAAACTAGGCCCCCACATTCTGCCAGCCATTCTCAAACTCGCAGAATCTGGGAGAGCCTAGAAGACCAGACAGGCACCTCTGGTAGCAGTGCCTCTGAGTCAGAGGATGAGTGGACCAGGGTCACCCGGACCAAGAAAGCCAACAAGGTCAAGAGAACCTTGCTCAAGGATCCCCTAAAACAACTAACAGCCATTAGGAGCGTCATCACGCCCTATCATAAGAATGCAAAATATTAGGTTTGGGAGCACGTTGAGCTCTTTCAACAAATGATGGAGACTTTCCATTTGAAGGACAGCCAAAGCTGTAGTCAATATGTAAAGTGGACCTTCTCTCCCGAGTACTCCAGCTTCTTTGCGGGGCTCGAGGATCAGAATCATTCCAGATGGTCCACCTATAGGGCGGCCATCTTGAAACACTTTTCTCTGCACAGGAATCCTCAGGAGGCTCGCAAGGCAGCCTACAACTTGCAATGTGGGGAAGATCAGGCCTCACAAGAATTTGTTCAAGAATTAAAGCGTGCCTTTGCGCATACTACTAGCAGGGTGCGCACTGACAGCAAAGAGTTTGTAAATACTTTATTCCAGGCTCTCCCTGAGTACATCATGACCCAGCTAGTGATGGACTTTCAAGAGAAAAGATCACTAGACTGGGTCATTGAACAAGCCACGTGCATTTATGAGGTGCAAAAGCCAGTGGAAAACAAAAATAATCCCAAAAGCCCCAAGACAACTAACACCCCTGCTGCTGCTAAAGTGGCAGAGGTGAAGATTGCCCCCATTTTAGATTTAGAGATGGGGGGCCTAAAAACCTGCCCGCACAGAATCAAAACAACCCCAAACCCAGAAGGCCCTCGGGCCAATCACAAACAGTGAGTCAGGAAGGCAACCCCAGAAATGGGACCCCTAACTCCCCTGACTACATCAGCCCATGCTACAAGGGCAATAGACCCATCCTGAGTTATGTGTGGACTCCTCCAGCCCAAGGGGTGTGGATCCAACCAGACAGCAGCTAACCCAGGGAACTTCCCTCCTCACTTCCCCCAGGAGGGCAGTAATCCCCCAAATACTGGACAGAATTTCTTCCCAAGGTACCCGCAAAATTTCAACCCCCAAAACAATCCATCCTTCTTTCCCCAATTTCCTGAGCCCAGACAGCCCAATCTGGGAGAGGGGAGGCCAAAGGTGGAGAGGTACCCAAACTTTCCTAACCCGGGTATTTTGGGAGAAGGGATAGCTACCCTTCCCGGGATCAGCCCAGGGGAGACATGAAGACCCCGTACCAGCCAGAGCGGGTGTCCCAACTAGAGTGCCAGGTCCAGACCATGGCACAGGATCTGGGTCGCAAGCTGAGGGTTCAACAGACCCCTCAGATGAGCATGGCAGCGCAGAATGCCTCAAATCTAGGACCTGGTGCTCCAGAGCAATGACGGGGGAAGAACCCTGACAACCCACCAGTTCCCTGGGAGGAGGCACAAGGGAAAAGGGGGTGTAAAGCCTTGGAGGAAGCTTCCTTCCCCACTTGTAGAAAGCCCCTGGAAACCCAGGAACCGGAACCAAAATCTCCTGCCCCTGAAAGTCTGCAACCCAAGGAGCAGAGGGGGGTAAGAGAAATAATGAGCCCAAAAAGACCCACTTTGAGAAGGAGGTACAAGTCTTCCAGTTTGAAGGAGAGGGATCCTCAGAGGATCCTGGGAAAAGGATCTTCTCCTTCAGAGATGGGGGAACTCCTCCAAAGAAAAATGGGTCCCAAAGGATTCAAATCCAGACTGGCTAGAAAATCCCCTGGTTCCAACCCATGTTGGTGACTGCCTCCAAAAAGGGGGGGGGGAGAGGGCAGCCCAGAATCAGAACCAGGGGAACCCAAAACCTCCCCCATATCTAGCTGTCACCTTTTTCTTTCAGATTCTCAAAACAAAATCCTGCACAAATCACCTTCCTGTCAGTGTCCAAAACCAAGAAACTAACCAACCAGTTGACCAAAAAATGTACATTATCTTTGCTCCCTTGAGGAGAAGGAGGAATATTCTATGCCCTGGTACAAATACAGGGCAGTGTACAATTTTGGCACTGGTGGACACTGGATCCCAAGCTACCCTTCTGTCAAAAAGGGCCTTTGACCAACTGAATTCGGGAAGGGGGGAGAAATACCAAATTCTTCTCACCCCTCTTCCTGGACAACTTCAGAACTTCGACGGGAAGGACATTCGTCAAGGGGACTGGGGATTTGGACATTAAAATTGGGCGACACAAGGTGAAGCACCCGGTCATAGTTGTGACTCCAGAGGGCACCCCTTGTTTACTAGGGAATGACATCCTGCGTAGATTGTCACCACTCATAGATTTTTTACACAAGGTCCTCTGGACCCAGACTAGCCGACCAATAAAATTGAAACAGAGTGTCAACCATGTTAGCTTAAACGGCACATGCCACATGGTTGAACAAAAATCTGACCAAATAGAATTTCACTTCTAGAACAATCAAATCCCAGACGTGACAGTAATTGCAGTAGGACAACAAACTGGTGATGGGTGGTCCTCTCTATTTCTGAAAATAAACCTTCTGGAATTCTTTACAAATTCACAATCAGAAGATCCCACTCCTATAATCCAGAAAGATGAAAATTCAGCTCAAAGCTTGGCTGATATTCAGAAAATTGGAGAGCAGTTGTTCATCCCTATTCAGTTAAATGAAGGGAAGGACTCTGTTCTCGTCCGAGTGTCTTCATCAGCGAGGTCATGTTCCACAAACTCCCAAAAGATCCAGCCATTCCTACATTTAAACTGATAGACAAATGGGAAATGGATCTGGAAACACCCAATTCCAAATATCCCCTGCCTAGCAGGTGTATGCTCAGAATTTGCATAGGCAACAAGAACATAGTCCATAATTGTTGGGTCGTGCGAGACGTACCTGCCGCATTTTACTTAGGCAGTGACATTCTCAATTGCTTTGCCATTAGTTTGGACCTAATAAATTTCAAAGCCTGGTCCCAATTAGCTGGTAATCCCATGGGCTTTGATGACCCAGAGAAAGCATTTAGGTCAGCCCAACTGCTACCTTATGCAGTTGAAATTCAGATTGGAGAGGAAGTCACCATCCCAGAAAGGACCTGACAATTCCCACTGGAAGTGAAAGTTAAAAGAGGACAGAAACTGAAAAACCCTGACACCTATGTTCATCTTAATGCTCATTTCCAACAGCAAGGGTTGGGGGTAAACCCAACACCACTTGTCAATAAAGAACACAACACCATTCCAATAGAGGTGGATAACAGCGACTTAAAGAGTATCACTCTAGCCGCAGGCACCATTATTGGATTGGTGGTTAATGACCGACATTTTTCCATAGATTTAGGTAATTAACTGTTAGGACCAATCCCCAAGGACTGTTTTGACAGTGATAGTAACGATGACGCAACACCAGAGAGGATCTTCACCCAGCATGGGGGGAATTTCCTGGTGTACACTTCCTGCCCTTATGGCAGGGAAGATGTGACCTGTGACTTCAGGAGGGATGAGATGATTTTCCAGGTTCGCGAGGACTGCCTTCCCCACCTGAATCCACTAGTCTAAATCAGCACTTTGACTGGGGACTTCTCCACCCAGCTGGAGGAAGCCGCAGAGATAGCAAAACCAGAAGTATTTTGAGGCTTCAGGCAGATGGTTGAAGAGAGAGTCAACCTAGCTGATGCCTGTGAGACTCTGGAGCAAAAGCAAAAATTGAAACAAATTTTCTTAGATTTTCAAGATCTCTTTGCGGGGGACTCATATGACTGTGTTCGCACCGACATCCACACAACAATTCCCACTGACCCTGGCATGACTCCAGTGTTTGTGAAGCAATATCGCTTGATTCTCACATCAATGGAGTCCCTTACTGAAATAATTAAGAACCTTGAGTCCCGTGATATAATTCGTCCAGTCGACAGCACCTTTAATATTCCGGTGCTGGGGATTTTGAAGACAAACGGCCAGTGGAGACTCTGCACCGACCTAAGGGAGCTGAACAAACGGGTCCATATTTCCTGATAGCCTCTTCCCTACATTGACCAAGGGCTGGCCCAGATCCAGGTGTCAAAGGTATCCACTGCCATTGACCTTACCAGTGGGTACTGGACTGTACCTGTCAGTAGGGAGGACCAATACAAGCTGGCTTTCAACTTCGGGGAGCAGCAGTACACATGGACCCGGACTCCCTTCGGATACATTAACTCCGGCTATGAATTTAATATCTTTCTACATAAGGGCATGTCTGACCTGGGTGAAAGGGGTAACCTGCTCTATGTAGATGATGTTTTAGTCAAAAGCTCAACTGTGGAGGAACACATAGCGGAGATCTGTTATGTTCTGACACAGTTGAGGGCTGCCGGAGCAAAACTCTCCTTTCAAAAGGCACAATGGTGCAGAACCCATGTCAATTTCTTGGGGCATGAGATTACTCCTCAGGGTCTCTGTCGACAGGAAAAGAAAGTGGAAGCACTTCAGAAATTAAAAGACCCCACAACTCTGCGGGAACTAAGGAGCCTTCTTGGACTGACTAATTACAGCAGAAAGTTCACTGAGGACTACGCAGAGATCACAAGACCCCTGATCCACCGTTTGAAGGGGGGGATCCAGTGGGAGTGGGGTCCAGAACAAGCCAAAGCAGTAAGACAACTCAAAAGAAGCCTCTCACAAGTGCCTTGTCTAGCTTACCCTGTCAAAAACAAGGAGTTCTTCTTGGAGACAAGGTTCTCAAATACATGCTTGACTGCAGTATTATATCGAAAGCATGACAATGTCAATAAAGTAATCTCATATGCGAGTAAAACTTTATCCTCTGGGGAGGAAAAATTCAACAATTGTGAGAAGGCACTCCTGGCAACGGTGTGGGGATTGAAGAATTACCGCCCATTTATCCAGGGGGAACACATCATAGTGGAGACTCCACACCAGCCTCTGCAATATCTCCAAAGTGACAGAATCCGGGCCGGAAATGTGAGTAATTCCCGAATTACTTCCTGGATTCTGTCAATGCAAGGCTTTCCTGTGGAGGTCAGATATGGCCAAAACAAGAAGAGTCCCCTCGCGCAAGGTCTGGCTGACTTGCATGATTGTGCCAGAGAAAACTGTCTCGAGGACGAAAGTCTAAAAATTAAGAACAACATGGAGGCATACCTTAATTCCCCACACAAAGTCTATGAAGAAGACAAGTGTGAGGGAACGACCACTGTCTATGTGGATGGATGCTCCTACCATGTTGACAACAATGGGGAAAAAGAACTTGTGGCCGGCGTAGGGAATGCATGGGTGAATGATGACCCTCCGCTGGGTACAAAATTGGTCCCCGAAGTAGTCAAGTGGCAGAGCTGATGGCTGTGCATGAAGCCATCCTCACTGCTGTCCAACATCAACTCCACCAACTGGTCATAATCACAGATTCGCATTATGTACGGAACGGGTTCGTGGAGCACCTGGTTAACTGGAAAACCAGTGGCATGCTATGTGCTAATAATAAACCATTGAAACATTGGAAATGAATCCAAAATATTGATGATCTGGTCACCTCGAATGGGAAGACCATCTACTGGAAAAAGATCAAGGGTCATTCTAAAGTAGAGGGACGAGACAAAACTGAAAATGAGCTAGCTGATCAGCTGGCCAAAACCAGAGCCATCTAAGGGGATCTACTTGAGATCAAGTCCCTGCTGGGGGAAATCCAGGTCACTGCTATCACTAGGTCCCAGACAAATGCTCACAATGAACTCTCAATTGCACAATGGAGTAAGGAGACCCCAGATGCGGATTTGATTACGGCTCAAAAAGGGGATCCAATAATTGGTAAGTTTTATCAACACATTGATGACCCTGAGAACTTTCCCCTGATGGATACCGATTACATAGGGAAAGAGGACCTCAGAGTGTTGATGAAATGTCCAAAAATATTCTGAATCCAAGACGGTTTGTTGGTGAGGAGATCTCTAGCTGGCCATGACCAGTAGGTGGTCCCTACCTCATTCCGAAGCCTGATGCTAAGTCGCGCCCATGATGCGGCTACAACCAGTCATAGGGGGTTTCATATGACACTTGAAATCTTAAGAGAGGTTGCGTACTGGCTACAGATGGGGCAGGACCTCGACTGATACTTGAAGGGGTGTCTTGTGTGTGCACAATTTCAGCCAACATCCCTCACACACCGTTCGCCTCTCCAAAAGAGGGGGATGACACTGCCTTGGTCAGATTTACAAGTCGATTTTATCGGGCCCGTGATTTGCTCCTCTAGGGGGAACAAGTACATGTTGACATGACATGCTTGTTCACTAAATGGGTGGAATGTCTCCCGGCCCGAATCTTCAAGGCAGAAACAGCAGCTGCCCTGATGATCAACCACATCTTCTCACGTTTTGGACTACCCCAAAGGATTGAGTCAGACCGAGGTAGTCACTTCACTAGCAAAGTGATGACAAAGATGTGGGAGATACTTGGGGTCAAAAGGAAACTACACATTGCCTACCGGCAGCCTCTAGTGGTGGAGTTGAGAGCTACAACAAGACAACTGTGAGCATATTAAAAAAGTTTGTGGCAGATTCTGGGCCAAGTTGGGACATCCGACTACCTCTTGTCCTTATGACCATCAGATCTACCCCTTCATCTGCAACTAAAATGTTGCTGTTTGAGCTGATGACTGGACAAAGGATGGTGCTTCCCCAGCATCTGCTCTACAGAACCCAAGAGCAGACCTTGATCAATGCCTCCACAACTCATGAGTATGTTGAAAATCTGAGAAAACACCTTCAACATGCTTTTGCCTATGCTCAGCGAAATCTAGAAAGATCTGCAGACAGTATGAAGACCCACTATGACCTAAAGACTACTAGAAAAGAATACCAAGTAGGAGACCGGGTCTACTTATACAATTTCCAAAGGAACCAGGCCAAACAGCAAAAATGTCTTCCTAGCTGGAGGGGTCCTTTTGAAATTGTAGACAAAATCTCACCAGTCGCCTACAAAATCCATATCCCCAAAGGCGCTTTGGTAGAAGAGGAATATAAGTGGGTCCACACCAACCAACTGAAGTGTTGCCATCCTAGGCACACTCTGCAGCAACTAGAGGATTCATTTGGAAACCCACAAGGGGACATTCCAGACCTTAGAATTCCAACTATAAAACTATTCCATCTGTTATAAGTAGTAATAATTGCAAACAGAAAAGATTGTCTATGTCTGCCCCACTACATGAATAGTGGTGGGGAAATGTCTACAAATATTCTCTGTCTTGTTACCCTAGGACTAAAACCATGGATCCTAAGCCCAAGGACGACCACTCGGGGACCGGAAGGAAACACCCATGGGGCCCAGGGTATCGCTCTATACTCTCATACTCTCATCCGGAATCGGCGAGGAGAACCTGTTGATCCACCACTGATGGGAGAAGCAGACGAATTTTGCCATTTGGACCAGAAAGAAAAAAACTGTACATCCCAATCTTCCAACTTCCCCTTGATGGGCAGTCAAAACTCAAGTCGTGAGGGGGGGCTTGTGGGATGTTTTAACCCACTAGGCTCTGCTGCTGATGGTGCAAGAATCATCAAAATGGACGCAAAAGCCCTATGCGCACCAAAACCTATGAAAATTGAGCTTTGAAACACGAAAAGATGGCTCCCCAATCTACCTTGCCTGTTGTCAGTGGGGGAAGTAGACCTCACTGCTGAAACCTGTCACTGGGCTGCCTACCAAGGAAAAATGGAAACTGCTGAATTAAAGGCAGTGCTTTCTTGAAAGAAACCCAGAAATTGCTCTTAAATCCCATTTCCTTGGTTCCTGAAAATACAAAATACCAGTCCAAAACACCACAAAACATCCAATATCCTTGCTGGGTGTTACCCGACACTTCATTTAAGGAATCAATATGAACACAAAATGTCAAGAAAAGCGGAATCTAACATCAACATATCCACAGTAAAAAAGTGTGCTTGCCTGTGGAAATCTGTCAAAATATGGGCGCAGTACCAGTGGCCGCCTGTATGACAGCTGTCATTAGTTGCATCAGAGCTTAAACTTGTGCAGTTGAAATCAAATCTTTGAAATTAAGTGACCTGTTATCAAAAGTAATATAGGTTGCAACTATTTAATCTCCATGGTTTAGAGTCTGGAATTAGAGTTCTAGTTGCCTGATTAAAAATTGCATGATATATTGCATCTGAAGAAGGCAAGCGTTTCAGCTGGCAGCTGCCTTGATCAAGTGGCTGAGCATCTGTGTAATTTGTTTCTTCATAGTCCATCCCTAGTGTAAAGAAACCTTGTTTGTATTTTAAAAGCGCATTCTTGTTTTACAATTTTGCCTCTATCTGAAAAAAATGACCTCCTCGAAAACGTCCATACCTTCTTCATATTTTATGCTAGAAACGAAATGTAAGTATCTACTTGTAGCTAACATCCTACGCTTTCTAAAGAACTCAAAGTATCTCAACTCCTTATAGTTTTTCCGCAATCGCGTTACCGTGCACTGAAAAGTTTGCCGCAAATTTTTCATTTTGCCAAAATCTATAACGTGTAAAATAGCATTTCATTGCACCCGACCTCAAAATTAAGTTTTCAACTTGCTCATTACTCTCAAATCATTGCTAGTCTATGTCTGAAACCAGATAAAGCGGCTCCCATTAGAATTGCAACAATTTCAGTGAATTAAACCATTTTCATTATTTTACCTATTCATTCAAAGCCAACTTTAAAAAAAAATTGACCAGTTTGCAATCATTCCAGTTTCTCTCTTGTGCTTGCTGGGGGAAATTGGAACTGATATATTTGCTTGAATTCTGCATTCCTGAAACCTGTTCTTTCTCCTTCTATTTCTTCATATTGCATATTGGGGGAATTGAAGAGTGTCCAGGGGGAAAGAGTAATCACATTGCCAATTGATTGGACATACCCAAAGTATTATTGCTGTGCTGCATTATGTTTGCTCCTTAATACTCCTTATGATTAAAGAGATTTTTTAGTGTGACATCAACCCATTGGTGATTCTTATATACCCATTAAAAATAGTGTGATATATATATTGTGAAATACATAAATGAATATTTTGACTTTGCAAACCAGCCTGCTTCCTGGTTCAGTGTGACGGGGGCGGGAGTTAAAAGAGAGGGACGTGATATAAGTGGTACATCGCTCAGAAATAAAATAACTTACATACACAAATAAATAAGGGTTTCTCTTGCGCATTACATGCTAGGCATTGACTTAGGTGAAGTGCCGGATTGAAATCACTTACAGGCAAACGAGTGGCCCTAGGCGAGACATGGTATCTCTCTTTTCCCAAGGAAGACCAACCTAACCCTCCCGCCACCCTTTGTGGATTATTGTGCAACAGTCTTCCTCAATTTTCCTCATTCAACCTACTGTAGTAATGGGACTAGTGAACACTGGTAACCTATTCCACCACTCTAGTACTGGGGTGAAGAAGATGCCTACAGAGTATTGTGAAGGGCAGGCATGTCATTCTGATTGCAGTCAGGCAATTCTAATTGAAGACTCACACCTTCAACCTGTCAAGTGATTGCAGGTGTATAAAAAGGGAGGAAATCAGGAACACACAGACTAACAGGGAGGCCTGTGTGGAAGAGTCCAGCAGGGAGACCAGTTTGGAAGAAGGCAGCTGTGGTGGGTCCTGCAGCGCAGCCAAGATGCTGGCAGAAGACCCAAAGGAGTTGTGGGGCCTGTGAGCAGCTGGCTCATGAAAGACCCACATGTTTGGGAGACTCTCTGGTCGAAGCCGTGCCACCGGAGCTACAAGTGGAGTAGAGGAAGGAGTGAAGCTGCCCTGCATCGGCGGAAGCCGAGCAGAGCTGATAGCGAAATCCCAAGAGCCACAGAGGAGCGAACAGAGCTCACAAGCAGAGGGAAATCAGTGAGTGAGGCTGAATACCAGCAGTTCAGCCGCCCGGAAGGAACGCACAAGACTGGTGAGTGAAAAAAGCAAGTCGCACAGACCGGGGTGATCCTGAGGGCTGTAGGCAATGAGAGGCAAGTGGCGAACAAGTGAAATCATATGAAATTGATGAAGCCAGCCTGAGGCCGTGGGTTTGATGAAATAGAAACAGCAAAGCAAACAGAACAATTATTGAATATCGCACTGAATTAAACTTTTATAAGCACAGTTAGAACAACTGAGAAATGCATATGAACTACAGCTCAGCAAGAAAGTAAGAATAGAAGATTGCGAGAGAGCATCATAAAAAGGTGGCAATGGAGTGAAATAACCACTAAGTGAACTCTTGTCAGACCCTCCAGGATTTTGCGGCATGAAATGGCAAATTTTGCGGCATGAAATGGCAAATTATGCGGCACAAGAAAAAGAGAAAAATAAGTGGGCACCACCGGGTAAATGTTATTATTATTTGTCGTCTTCAGTTCGTATTTATATTTCAAATTATAGCAAAGAGACATCTAAACACTTGCGGGAGCAGGCTGAGATGGGTCTGGAGTCACCCTGACCCAAGAAAACAAGTGAGGCAATAGACTAGATGAGAAACCTAGTCACACAACCGCTCTCCGTTTGTACCCAGACTGGGTAATTATATTTGAACAAACAGTTCCAAATAACATTAGTTTGATTCTTCTTAATTTCAGAATTGTTCATAGAAAAAATAATAAGTTCCAAGTCTTTGTTTATGTAATATATATTCTTTTATCAAAAAATCAAAAGAATGATCACTAATCAAATCTTAGTGAGGGCGCAGCTGACATGTTACTTTATACTAGTAGACTTCAAGTGCCAATGCATTTCGGAGTATAAAGCTCCTTCATCAGGGCAAGTCTATACTTATAGGAAACAATAACATCATCGAAAAATGCATACAATATACATAAAGCAAGAAATACATGATGGTATGTAATGCCCTGATGTACCCCGTCTGGGTACAAACGGAGAGCGGTTGTGTGACTAGGTTTCTCATCTAGTCTATTGCCTCACTTGTTTTCTTGGGTCAGGGTGACTCCAGACCCATCTCAGCCTGCTCCCGCAAGTGTTTAGATGTCTCTTTGCTATAATTTGAAATATAAATACGAACTGAAGACGACAAATAATAATAACATTTACCCGGTGGTGCCCACTTATTTTTCTCTTTTTCTTGTTCCTCCTGTTTTGAGTCACACGAAAGTGGAGGCACACATTGCTTAAAACTACCTATCCATATTTGATTATCACAAACATGTCCTTTGAAGACATAGAAGGACTCTCGTCTAAATGTGCAGAAACCTTAGGGTTTTCTACTGAGGAGGCGGCTGCCATTCTCGAACTGATTAGCGAAACGACCATTGGCCCACATGCCACTGGAACCAAAGACCCGGGTAAACGGATCAAACAGCTTGAATACTTGATACGCAAAGAAATTAACCGCAAGCTTCATGCCATCACCCTTGGTCGTTACTTTAAAAACCAACGCATCCCAAGAGGCTTGCACATCCAACTTCGTCCGACCCTCTGCAAGGAAAGCAAAGAATTTGTACGTAAATGGGAAGCTATCTTGAACAAATGCTCTTTAGATCTCATTCTATTAACTATTCAAGAGTTGTCGAAAAATCTTATTTCCCTCAACACAGAAATCCAAGAAATTGAGAAGGAACTTGTTGATTCATTGGGAAAGGAGGAGTATGATATAATTCTAACTGATATTAACTCGAAGCTCGAAACATACAAGACAGAGTTAGAACAGAAAAAAGTCAAGAAATTCAAACGCGACACTTATGATTACATTAATGAAGAGGTATATACATGGATGGACAAATACGGACCAATAGTTCCTAAGAAACTTCACCGATACCCACCAGACCATACATCCAGTTCTGATTCAGATGCACAAAGAGATTCTGACGTACCAATAGACGAGACATCTAGTGGTTCCAATCGTACAACTGACCCTTCAACCCAAACATCAATGACCTCGCTTTTTTTAGGAGCGCGACCAAAAGAACCCGCAGGGGGAGGAGGAAACCCCAGAACCAAGCCTCAATCGAGACTTCAGCTGAAGAAAACCTAGTAATTAACATATCTGAAAGGGCATTAAACAAAACAGAAGTAAACACGTTACAAAAGGGACTTAGCTTTGTGCCCACATACAGCACGACTCTGTTTGATACCAAAATTGAGCTCTACAAATTTGTGAGGAAACTGAAACTTAAGGTATTCTTTGAAGAACTTGAAACCCACGAAAGCATTTCTGACGCCCCTGATTTCCAGGAGTTCAGGGCAAAGAGTGGCTTCATACCACCAATATCGGTACCATCCATCGATATTTTCCAGAAAATGGTCACCAGAGATCTAGAACGCATTAGCTATAAAACTCCACCCTATAAGAATATGAAACCCCACGAGATGCAAACCATCAGAAACCTCTACTGTGATAAAAATATAACCATCCGTCCAGCAGATAAAGGGGGAGCCCTGGTGATCATGAATACCTCTGACTATGATGCAGAATGCAACCGGCAATTACAAGATCCAACTGTTTATGCACCCCTTGACCATGATCCTACAGCCTCAATCAAACAGAACTTGGAAACCATACTCGACAGGGCAATGGAACTGGATTGGATAAATGAACACACTCGTAAATTTCTGAACAACAAGCATCCCAGGATACCCAACTTTTACACTTTACCTAAGATTCATAAGGATCAGGCCAAACCACCAGGGAGACCAATTGTTGCAGGCATGGACAGCATCAATCAGCCATTGGGTATATATATTGACTTTTTTCTTCAGCCACTCATACAAAATACTTCTACTTACATCAGAGACACAACACACTTCTTGCAAAAACTTAATAGCTCGATTTTCCATTGCGAACATTTGATGTTTACCATTGATGTTAAGAGCCTATATACATCCATACCGCATGATCTAGGCATTGAATCTGTTGAATGGCTTTTACTGGAAACACCCGAGGTCCGGGCTCAGAAAGAATTCATCATCGTTCTTCTTCAATTCATTGCAGAAAATTCATATTTTCAATATCAGAATAGGTTTTTTCTTCAAACATCGGGTACATCGATGGGCGCCACCATGGCACCATCATATGCAAATTGTTTCATGTATAAATTTGAAACAGAACACATTTTGAAGAATCAAGAATGGAACAGCAATATTCACTTATGGTCACGGTACATCGATGACATTTTTGGAATCTGGACAGGAACCGAATCCACATTTACCGATTTCTTTGAATACCTCAATAGCATTGATCCGCGTATCCAGTTCACGAGTGAGATATCTAAAGACAGGATCACATTCCTTGATGTCTTAATAAAGAAGGGAAACAGCGGTTACAGCACAACTCTGTTCCGCAAAACCACTGATCGTAACAATTTGCTACACCGTCTCAGCTTTCACCAGCCCAGCCTCTTGAGAAATCTTCCATACAGTCAACTCTTGAGAGTCAAAAAGATTGTGAGTGACCCTGAAGAGTGCCTAGCCCAACAAATCGAAATGAAGGATAAATTCCTGGCACGGGGTTATAAGCAGGCAGAGGTACTTTTAGCATCTGAGAAAGTGAATGCCCTCAGTCGCGAGACCTTATTGACCAATATCACCAAATCCAAAAGAGAACTTAAATCTCCGGTCTATGTTTCAAAATATTCGATTCAAAGCAATAAAATCAAGAATTCCATTAAAAAACACTGGGGTATTTTTAAGGATGATGTGAGAGTTCAGAAACTATTTGATCAAACACCAGTATTCGCCTATCAAAGAAGTAGGAATCTCCGTGATGAACTTGTTCATACTAGACCTCCTTTTAAAGAACCTAGCACTCAACGGACGGGCACATATCCCTGCCTACACTGTGCTAACTGCAACATGGTGATCAAAGGAAATGTTGTGAACCATCCCCGCACAGGCAACAAGATTCCTCTGAAGTCTTTCGGCACTTGTGACAGTGTGAACATAATATATGGTATTAAGTGCCCATGTGGTAAATATTATGTCGGCCAATCCACGAGAGCTGCTAAAATACGATGGAATGAGCACCGCTCGTGCATCCGGAATTCAAATCCTAATTCTGCAGTGGCCAGACATTGGAGTGAGAAGCGACATGGTTTGGCACAAATCAGGTTCCTGATTTTGGAAGTACTAACCAAGATTAATCCACATGAAGATATGAGTCTTCGCCTCAACCAGAGAGAAACTTTTTGGATTGACAAACTTGGGAGTTTGCAACCCAATGGTCTTAATGATGAGATTAACTATCATTGCTATCTTTAATGCTTCAACTTTCAGTCAATCTGTTACCATTGAAATGCATTTGTTTTGATGTGTCTCTTCTTTTTTAAACATGATATAGGTTCTAACACAACTAGCCAATAAGCATAGATACACATGGTTATCATTTTTGTTTTATTTGCTTGTTTCATTTTACAAATTATGCGGCACAAACCATTATTTATGGCGGCATTTTTGCAGCATAATTTTTATTGACTGGGGGTGCAAGCTTGGTACATTGCAGGAAAGAGGCTGTGTGCAAGGCTACAAGAGAGCCTGGGTGACAATATATATCTTTTATATCAAATAGGAAGAGTCCTAGATGTCTCTGGCTTGGCAGAACAGTGTTTGTTTTGGCTATGTTTTTTAGTTCAATGTGCATGCCTATTTAATATTAACGTTATTAATCATTATCAGTTGTAATGCTGAAAATGTTCCCCTTCTATGTTCCCCAATCCCGCAAACACCCACACACCTCTCTCACCAAACACACCTCACACGTCTCACCAATTCCCCATCACAACTTGTATTTTTGAACCTCACGCTCAGTCATACACATACTCACATGCTCTGTCAAATTGCCAAGTCACAATTTGCACTCTCTAGTCCCTGCCAAACTCCAAATCATACTCCCAACTCACACCGTACGCTCCCCAATTCCTCCCGCAGTATACAGTCCTTCATTCTTGCATGCTACTTCTGCATCTTTCATCCTTTCTCCCATTCTATCACACGCTTCCCTCATCCTTTCTCCCAATCTGCAGCCCACTACTACCCCTGAGCCCACATTCCTTCCACTTTCTGTACCTTTTCTCTCTCTGATTTCTGGCTCACAGCCCCACTGCATCCGCTCTGCTCTCTTGCCCACTGCTTCCCCCTCTGACCCACTGCTCTCCCTCTGATCTCCCTTTGCTTTCTTGCCTACCACGCCACAGCTCACCCATCACTCCCCTCACTCCTTTCTCTCACATATTGTGACCATTTTTCAATTTTTGAAGAAAACTCTGGATTTTGTTCTAAAAAATGGGGCATCTAAAAATATAGCAGAAGATGTGATGTTTTTAGATAAGCCATTTTTGGAAATGAGCAGGCCACCTTAACCTCAAAGGTGACCTGCGCTTTTCCACGGGGCAGAGCTGTAGCGCAAATGATGCTCTGGCCAGCCACCTTGAATACGTTTGTGTTAGAAACGCTCTCCCGAAAATGGTCTACAGGCTCCCCATGAATTTCACCGTGACTGGCCCTTAAGGGTCCTGCCACTGAAAAATGTAACCCAAAAATACACATTTCCATCCCATTTGAGGAACAGAAATTCAAGTGAGACAGCAGCTGTCACACTTAAAAATAAAGTATTGCATGAGTCAGCAGGGTCATTAAAGACCATGTAAAGCAGTGGTACCCCTCGTGCACGTAGTTAAAGTGGGCGCGTAGAGTGGCCTACAATTTCTGCACATTTAAAAGCGCATCTTCCTTACAATTTGGGATGTGCTTTTAAATGCGCAGAAACCCCCCCGATTTGCGCAAAGGGGTGAAAAAGGACATCTGAATGGGCGCATATAAGACGTGTCCATTCAGATGTGGATTGGACGGCTCTTTTTTTTGCTTGCGCATTTCATTTCTTGAGCCCAAAAAAGAAGAGTTTTTTTTTTTAAAAGGACATTTTCGTGGGTGTTTTTGGAAAAACGGCCGTTTTTGCGCTTTTTTGCAAAAACGTCCGTTTTTCACAGCATTTTGCGGGATCGCAAAATCGCTATAAACTGTAGGGTCTGTCTTGTAATTGAACACTGTGTGGCAAGACCAAGGATTGGTCCAAGATGTGTGATACAGTGTGGCGGGCCAATGATTGGTCAAAGTTGTGTAACACAGTATGACAAAGCCAAGAGGCTGACAAAGAAAGGCCAAACGAATGTGAGCACCCACTTAGGTACAAAAACATAAGAACCTGTGTGGTTAAAAAAACGCTCATGGTTCCTGGTTGCATGACCTGTTATGGGTGGACCGTATGGACTGACAATTGCGCCTAGACCAGGAAACCCTCAACTATGGAAGCCAGAGATTTTCTTTAAGCAAACCAGGAATTAATATGCTGAAATAGTTTAGGCTGATCCAGAAGGAAATATAACTTTGTTTTGAACACTGAGAGACAGAAGCCAAGCAGAGGTTGGCAAGTTGAAGTCTTCGGGAATCCTAAGACTTGCTGAACTTTGATGTTGTCTTCAGGATGGAATCAAGTCCTTATCTGTGCAACTGTGTTGCCTTGAACTTGGGGAAGGGAACCCCAAGGTTTTGTGGAACTGTTTTGAACTTAAGAACAGTAATCAAGAACAGTAATCAAGAGACTTTTGTGGAGCTTTCTTGAACTTGGGGATGGGAAGCTGAACAAGAAGCTAAGAACTGGCCGAAGCTCAGAAATCTTGTTTTATCATCATTACTTGTGTTATTAAGATCCATAAACATTGTTTAGTTTTAGTTGTGAGGGCAAGGATAGGCTTTGGACACAGACAGGCATTTAAGTTGAACGTTCAGACTCAGACATTCCTTAGTTTTGTTCAGGTAGGGAAATCCCACCTTAGTTTATGGCAAGTTAGGCTTTCAACCATCCTGATTTGAGTAATAACTCATTGTATTTTGAACTTTGAATCTGTTGTCTGTGTCCTACTTCATGATGCCTTTACAAATGGTGTCAGAGTAGGATGTGGCTCAACCGATACAAGTTGGGGGACCCTTACATTTGAAAAAAACTAAGTGTCAGAGCATCAGACCCCTCAGTAGCTATCAATTACTCTATTAGGTTTGATGTCAGTAGTAGTAGGGGTGAGACAATTCCTCCAGGTGAAAGAAGATTGATACTCATGGATTTGAGACTAATTCCACCCCCTGGTACATACATTGGACTGGCACCCACATCAGGGATGGGATGGAGGTTTTGAAATTGATGTATTAGTAGACGTAATAGACTCAACCTTAGAGGTGATGTTAAGGTATTGCTACAAAATCACAGAAAGGACACGCTCCAATTTCATCTAGGGGATACAATCGCTCAAGGGGTGCTTGGGAAAGCAGCTTTCCCTGTGCTTAAGGAAGAATCTGGGAAGGAAAGTACAGATAGGGAACTCAAGGCTTTGGACGGGGGAGTGATAAGACATCTGATGACCCTCTCAACCTTGAACCCAGAAAAGCTAAAGATGAAGAGCCTGAGACACTTCCAGACTTAGCTTTTGTTCAAAGAAACAACGCCTTGTTAGCTGAAGCATGTTTGCATGTTTTATCGGACCCAGAAGGTCAGGAGAAAGGGGGACATTTTTATTTCTTTTTCAAACATTGTCTTCTTTATAGAGGAGACAGACACCACTGCAAAGGGTTTGGTAAAGACACAGTTGGTAGTCCCTAATGATCACAAGCAAGTGGTCCTAGAGATAGCCCATTCACATCTGACGAGAGGTCATTTGGGACAGTCCAAAACTCAAAAACATATAGTGAACAAGTTCTACAGACTGGTATCCACACTGATATTAAATACCTCATTCCAGCATGCATAATCTTCCAGAAAACTAGTACTCACATACCACCAACTTGTTTCCCCAAAATACTAATATCTCAAGGAGAAACAACCTATTCAGACCACTTCAACAGGTCAAATTGACTAAATCTGGGTCAGCTGGGAGACACCAAACCTCCCAACCATGTAAACCATCACTTAGGGTTCAGCATTCAGGTTTTGAACTTGCAAGCTATTCTCCTCATAAGAAAGACAGTAGAGCAGAAAGATTTCCATATTTTTGGTCCACAAAATTGTTGTGTGCCGGGGAGAGACAAGATAGTCATCTCTTTAGGTTTACAACTAAGTTTCCCAAACTGATAAGCTATCTATATATTGCCCCCTCAAGGAAGAGGATTACAGATACTACCTCTACTCTCATGGGGAGATGAACTAAGTTTGTTCTTTTAAATCTTTCTACAAATATCAATGAGATCAAGCAGGGCCAATTAGTGGTAAATTTGAGGTATGAAAATCTATAGGAAACTCTTGCCCATAAGCCTTTGAGAGAAAGTTAGCATGAGAAGACATCTAGTGAGGAGGGATGTCAAAATGTATTTATCAGTCTTTTAGAAGGGGAAAGGAGAGTCTCCCTCGGGAAGGATTCTCTGGGCCTCATCACAAGTCTGGTGGTAACCCTTAAATGCAGCAGTAGCGCTATTACCGCTGCATTTAAGGGTCTGCCAGATCATGGCTTTGGCAAAATTGCCGATTTTTGGTGCGATTACCGCCGGCAGGAAATCTGCCGGCGGTAATAGCATGAATTTTCCCCATTGGGCCCAATGGGGAATGAGGAATTCCCGAATGGGCCCAATGGGGAATGTGCAATAATCCTTCCGCCAAACCCGTGATCCGGCACTAATAGCGCCGGGGGGTTTGGCGCTAGGGCTATTAGCGCCGGCGCTAATAGTGCCGGCGTTACCGCCCAACTCGTGATGAGGCCCCTCTGTCAGAAATACCCACTTCCCCAGAAGATGTGGAAACCCATGATATTGGGCAAACAGAGGCAGAGGTATATAAGACATCAGTCCCCTGCAGAGATGAGCTAGATCCTTCCTGCTCTGAATGTTGTTTATTGTGTAGAAATTGGGTCCATATTATGGAGTTCTGTCCCAAGAATTTAGAGGAGGAGTGAATGGTAGCAGAAGAGAATGCCAAGGGAGGAGAGCATCCTCCAGTTATAACCTCATCTCGTAACCACTAACAGAATTGTTACCCCTGTAAATTCCACGAACACCCCATATAATATTTCCCCTTCAACCAGGTCGTTCCCCCACCATTCCTTCAGAACCATCATTTAGTAAGGATAAACACATTCAGACAGAAAAGAGTGAACCATCTTATTCCCATATTCTTCGCACTCATTCTAGTACAATACCAACAAAAGCAAACTATAAAGGGGACCCAAAGGAAGACCACCAGGAAAAGAAAGGAAGTAAGAATAAGAAACAACCTGACACATTCTTGTACACAGGAAATAAAACCTCCTATCAAGTCCTTGTCATCTTATAAGGGAAACCCCTTTTGGGCCCAACTAGATACTGGGAGTAAAAGGTGTGCCCTACGAGCAGAACTACTTCTACAGAAATGGAGGAGAATGGATGAAAAGGGAGTAGGCTGTGTGCATGGCTTTATTGAAAACTAACCAAAAGTCCAGATCCATCACCATCTTGGGTATGGAATTATGTCTTGTAGTTGCTGTAATTCCCAATTTACCAACGCATTGGTTCTGGGAACTAATTTACCTCAATTCGATGAATGGATTTCATAGGTGGCCCAAATTAAATTAAAAGCTCTAAGAGATACACTTCCCCGCCCAAAGAAACTAGAACCTCCCAATACTGAACAGAGAACTAATGGGGAAGAAAGTACTTTTTTCTTAGGGGTGAACTTGGTACACCAGAGAGAAGAATCCAACCCAAGGGTTATGCTGGGTTTCTTGGACCTTCAACCCTATTGCTTCACATGGGAAAACCAGAAGGGTCGAGAGAAAGGGAATGTGGATTTTCCCTTTCCGGTTTCCCTGCGAAGCACCCCGATCCAATCTGCATTGGGGAAGGGTATGTGAGAAAACTGTGGGTATCCTCACTCCTAATCAAGCACAAATCGAAAAGAGCTGCACAAAGTTCTTGTGCCGCTGCACGTCGCACAAATGGAAAAGAGCATCAAGACGTTTCTCGTGCCGCTGCACGGACCAAGCATGAATCGAATAAAAAGCTGCACAAAGTTTCTCATGCCACTTTGCGAACCTAGAACTAATCAAAACGAGTGCTACTAAGTCTTTTGTCACTGTATAACCTACCACAAATCAAACAGGTAACCGCATGAAGTTTTGCGTGCCACTGCACAAACCTAGAATGGATCGAAAAATAACCTGCACAAAGTTTCTCGTGCCACTGCATGAAACTAGTACAGACCAAATAAAGACCTGCATGAATTTTCTTGTATCGCGAACCTAGCATGTTTCCAAAAAGACCTGCACAAAGTTTATCATGTCTCTGCTCGAGCCTATCTTGAATCGAAAGTTTATAGTGGAACTCCGTGAAATAAGCACAGTTTGGAAAAACGTGCACAAAGTTTCTCATGCCACTGCACAAAACTACCATGGATTGAAAAAAAAGACCAGTGCAAGGTTTCTCGTTGTGCTACACAAAACTTACATTGGAATGAAACACCATGTTCCCCATGAAACTGCACAAAAACGGGAAACATTTCAGTTGCAGCAGAACCATAATGCTGATTTTGTGTAACGGGCCAAAGCAGATTCCAGTACAGAGGCGTTGAGGGTCCTTGAGGCAAAGCATCACATTGGGGAGGAAATCCTTAGGGGGAGGACGAGCTTGTGGTAGAGTCACAGGCTATCCTCAGTGATTATCTGCTCCCTGCTCCTCCTCCCATGTTTCACCTATGGCATGTGTTTCATTCACTCAGCGAGGCTCTCTCCCAATGCTCACCAGATGGCATTTGTGTTGTTCACCCACTTCAAATCACAGAATTTGTCATACAGCATAAACAAAACTTACCCTACTTCAAACTCCCTGAGTTCCCAATCGGTTACTGACAATCCCCACACGTCTTCCTACTCAACTAAGTTGTCTCCACTCCAGTTTATTAATGCTTCCCTAAATTTCCTAAGCCTGCCTCTGGCAAAAACCTCTGCCTCTTTGAAAGTTGCCTTCGACTGAAAATGAACTAATATTTACCCCTTAAAAGAGAATAACTAGAGACCATCTGTTTTCTTAATGTGATGCCTAGGGCTAAATACTTGTGGTTAAGATTAAGAGTCATACTGATCTCCAGGGCTTACACTCTGCAGGTCCATACTTAAACAAAATTTCTCATAAATGCAGAATAAATAAGGTTCTATATAAGGTCTCCTCACTTTCTGTGCCATGTTGGAGTCTATCTTTAATAAATACCTCACTTGCTGTGTTGCCTTTTTGGTATATCTTTTCAGTTTCCATGTTCTGTGACAAAGGGTTCGATACCCATGAGGTTGGACTCATACATCTTAAAAAGTTTAACTACAGTTCAAATTGATTGAATGACCCACATTGGGTGTGATGCAACGTTCAGGCAGACAGGTTCATCAGGTTCATCAGGCCTACTCTTAAGTTCTGATTTTGGGCTCTCACTACTACTGTACTATTGTGTTTTTACAAATGTAATAATAATGTATTGTTGGAAAAGTTTTTAATTTAAGGGTAATGTCATGAATTCATTCCAATCAGCTGGCACAAGTGGAGTTAGATCGCCTGACTTCTGCCTTAACCCCAGCTTATCACTGATAATCTTTTGAGGCTCCTTTTGTATGCCTCACTCCTTTCACTCCTTTAACCTTCCCACCAGCCTTCTTTGAGGCTCATTACGAGTATGGTGGTGTGGAAAATAATTGGTGGTAATGGAATTACTGCAACTTTTCCTGCACTGCCATACTACCAGTATGGCCCTGGACTGGGGGATTTTATCCATCTACAAGCTGAAGGTAAATCCTCCCACTTTCTGCCAAAAGTCTGCAAAATATGCGGAATTATTGTGGCAATGATTCCACCGGTGGTAATTAAGCCAAAAATGCTTCATGGAGTCAAATGGATGCTCAAAAATGGGGATTAACTCCCCCATTGCCTCTTGTAATCTGGCTGTAATTCCGCTGGACCAAGTGGTGGTAACAGTAATTCTATTGGGTAGTATTCTGGCTGATTTGCAGCCAAAATACCACCCAACTCATAATGAGTCCCTTTTTCTTTACAGTTGCTCAGCTGGTGGCAGTGAGTCTAAGCAATGTGACCTCTGCCCCCACATACCTCCTTACCACTGTCAATTTTTTCCCACAATGTCTGTCTTCCCCAGCCCTTTCTTTTCCTGCTTAACCCTTTGATCCCAGAGCATCTGTCGGACGAGCGTCCAAAGCGAAGGCCAAATAAAGAAAGGAGAAATTCCTGTTTGATCTGTTAGGACCTTCAGAGACCCACACCTGTGCTCCACACATCCTAGGTAAGCTGGCAGCATGTGATCACATCACACTCACCCCTTCTGATCCCCACCCTTACCAACACATGCATGATGAGAACATGTCTTCCGCTATATATATATGTTTCATATGATATGACTTGACCCTAAGTATAAATATAGTACCTTTTCAATTTTTACTTTCTGACTGTTACTGAAGAAAACTATGTGGCTTAGATATTTCAGTAAAGGAAAAAAAGGGAGAGCCAGCCATGTGATGTCATCAGTGATGTCATCAATGACATTTGTGATGTCATCTTTGATGTCCTGGGTGTTAGTGTTAGCAGTGCACAGTGGTGCGAGTTATGGTTGCTTATCTTACCATAACTGCTGAATTTCAGGGGTTTTTCGGTTTTACTTTGAACCATAACGTCCCTTTAACAAAGTTTTTTTACTGAATTTGATAGGTTTTTAGTAGCGCAACTTAACCATAACGTCCCTTTTAACAAAGTTTTTTCACTGAATTTCATAGGTTTTTAGTAGCGCAACTTAACCATAACGTCCCTTTTAACAAAGTTTTTTCACTGAATATATATATATATATAAATATATTATATATGTGTGTATCTGAAACCTTTTGTTGCTTTTGTGCTACTTCCCTTCTTGAACTTTTTATAGATTGAACAGAATGTTCTGCCTTCACGATTTAATTATCAAGTGACCTTTATTACAATTTGGAATAGAAAGTATGATCTTGAGTGGAAAATTGTATTACCGTCAGTTGTGGCAACCTGGGGAAATCAAATAAAAGAACTGCAACATACGTCTTTTTAGGCAATATGGGAAGCATTTTGAATACATTCTCTATAATAAACTGGACATCTTCAATAATAAAGCTGCCTGCGTAACATGAAACTCACAAGAGACCACAGTGCATATATGCTGCGGCGCAGAAGGAATGAATCAGGAAGGGGTAGATACTCAAAACTGTAGTGCATATCCTCACTTGCCCCAAGAGAAGGCACATCCTAATCCACAAAGGACATCTTAATGAGTGCATCTCAGATGCCCTTTTGCACCCCTTTTCGCATTTGTGCAAAAACAGGGGCCTTTCTGTACATTTAAAAGCACATCCTGAATTCACAAACAGCATTCACTTTTACATGCTCAGAAATGAGTCACATTGCTCATTCCTCATGTGATGTGCAAATCATAACGGGGTCTTTTCTGACACAGTCATGCTCTATTCTTAAAGTGTGGCAGTGCAATTTTAAACAAAGATGTAACACTTGCATTTACATCCCCCAAACAGAGATGGACAATATGTTTTCCTCTAAAGGTTTCAGGTCCTTCTCTGTTGTGGGGTGTAATCAAAGGCCCCAAACCAACAAAACTGATGGACCCACTGGGAAACTGACCTGCCAGCATTCAGTAACCTGCACGGTGAAAAATTGGGCCTATTTAGACAGAGTGTGTGGGTGTCTTTCTGCAAGGGAAATCCAAAAAAGGCTAAAACAAAAATGTCATCCAAGTACAGATTGCAAAAGCACATCACATTGCGAGTTGAGAAATAAATGCAGACATTTTTCACTGAAACTGTCACCCATCAAAGTCCAAACTTTAAGAGTTGGCAAACTGGTGGTGAGTAAATTAGGAATGTGGGGGGTCATTTTCTTGTTCATAATTGTTATGCTTCTTGTGTAACTGGTGGAAAATTACCACACAGCTGTGCAGCATGATGCAGAAATTACTGTTGTTTTATTCAATTGCCCATGAGTAGCTGACGTGGAATCTATGTACATTATGGTAGTTATTTGTAAAATTATGAAGTTCTACTACAAAACAAAGTTTTGCCCAAAAGTGGACATAGAAACAAAAGTGGATTTCAATGGGAAGATGCCATATGTCTGCTCCACACTCCTAAACCAATCCAGAGAGAGAGGCTGGATTTGGGAGGAGACAGAAAGGTAACTATTCAATCTTATTTGCGAGAACTCTTGCAGGGCACTTCCCAAGATTGTAAACTTGATGGTGTCACAACTAGTATATAGGGTGGATGCACTATGAGGAAGGGAGAGAGGTGCTGAAATGTACCATCTGACAGCTGCAAGGAAACACTGGAGGAGATTGCTGAGCGTTGCATCTGGGTGAAGCTGTGTATGGAGGGGAAGCCTTAAAAAAGCTGACAGTGCCCTGTGGTGGAGAGTTGGGGACCATCCTTGAGAGTGGAGTGACCAGCCCCCACCCTGTCCTCCAAGAGGGTCTGTCTTGAAATGCAGCTGGCTTTCTTGCACTTTAAACAGAGGTTTTACATGGAAGTAGAATTGCACCTTTTGAAACCAAAAGTTGGGGAGTCCGCTGGCCTTAAATCCTTCCCATTTTTGGTGGGCTGGGGACAAAACTGTACAGATCCTTACCCTATTCAACTAAAAATATTGATTTAATGAATTCCACTTGGCAGAACACCACAGGTTTTTTTGGTTAAAATGAGATATTAACAAAGCTCATTCCCAGTGTGTGCTGAAAGCTATAGAATGCAGTTTAATTGGGTAAATATATGTGTCCATCTTCTCCTAGTACAGGCTTTTAAGTGGAGGGGGTCTGAAATCCAAAATTCTCAAATCATCCGAATGAGTTTCTGAGCATTTTCCGCAACACAGACCTTTAAGTAGAGGGAGGGTCTGAAATCCAAAATTCTCAATTCATTCCATTTGTTTCTGTACAGCTTCCCCAACAGCTTCCCCAACACAGGCATTTAAGTGGAGGGGGTCTGAAACCCCAAATGCTCAGATTATCCCAAATGTGTTCTGTCCAGCTTCCCTAACACTGGCCTTTAAGTGGAGGCGGGGTCGGAAATCCAAAATTCTCTAATCATCCCAATTTTGTCTGTACAGCTTCCCAACACAGGTCTATAGGTGGGTGGGGGTCTGAAATGCAACATTTCCACATCATTCCAATTTTTCTGTCCAACTTCCAAAACACATGCCTTTAAGTGGAAGGGGTTCTGAAATCCAAAACTCTCTAATCATCCCAATTTGTTCTGTCCAGCTTCCCCAACACAGAACAAAGTAAGCGGGTGAGCGGGCGAAAAACAAACTGCAAAATCACTGTTCATTTTAAAGCAAAAGTGAGGGTGAAATTATAATTGCTATATGCATTTGCACAAATTTATACAACTGAACTGGTAGCCATTTAAGTGTGCAGGAAAACCGAAATGTCCAGCATTACACATGTAACGTGGTGTTATCCAGGGACCAGTGTTGATGATCATTTATTTTGAAATTTGTATAAAGTAAAATATTGTGATTTAAGTTTTCCCAACCAAATTATGTGTGTTATTTATGTACAGAGAAGTGTATTGTATTGTGTCACGGATAAAGTGATAAAGTGGTGTGTGCCATTTAAGTGTGATTTTCAATTACCAATTATCCAAATAAATACACATATATTTCCTGCACACCAGCCTGGTTCTTTTCTCATTGGTAGCTCAGGCGTAGGGATCCAAGGGGTACTATATGCATCAGAAATAGGGCTGAATAAAGAACTGACATTAAACCGTTTATTGTGTGGCACCTAGATTGGGGGGCTCCCTGTGTTGAGGGTGGCCTTTGAATAAGCCGTTACACCGAGAAATGTGCTCCAAGCAAACAGATGGCTGCTGGGAGCTAGATATACATTAGTGTTGGGTGTGTATGCAAGGGGGATCATCAGTGCATCTTTGTGCTACTGTCCAGCCCCCCTGAAATGTGCAGGTTACCTTTGAGAATAAGGTGACCTGTGCATTCCAGCAATGAGCGCAAATGAAAAAAAGTGCATCTTCAGCACTTTTTTCATTTGCAGTCATTTTTGCCTCATTTACTTGTTTTAAATTTTTATTGGGATGCGGAACCTAGCAGCAGAGGGCATGAAAGCTGTCAAAAACAAAACACTGTGGAGAATAAGAACCCTATTGTTAATATATTAAAAGTGATAGATTAAGAAAGGACGATTTTAACAATGTCTTGTAGACAACTTGTTTTGCTTATCAGACGCCCCTATCTTGAATACATTTATATCAATATACATTCAAAAGATGAAAAAATCCAAGAATATTTCTAAGCAGCCTCCAAAAATCTACAGTTGTGTAAATGGACAAGCCACTGTTTTCTGCATACAAATTAGTAACCAATCTTGCTCTTCAAACACTTACACTGACAGGGCCTCCAAACTCTATTCTCAAAAACGGCGTTTTACTAGTATGCGTTGGATCCCACAATCAATCAAAACAACCGGAAACAGATGAAACCCAGAGCCTACGTAATGACGAAAACACTGGATGACAGTCCCCCTTCTCTTTCACTTCCTGCCGCAATAGTAAATGCAAAATGATTGTTCTCGGTTGTCCCCGCCCAACCTCACTCTCTATTCGGCCCGCCTTGAAGATCACATGGCAGCCTGATGAACAGCCAACCTAATGTGTGTTAGGTTTCACTGTCACACCCAGCATTTAAGATGCATGGCCCTGCTAATTATGCTAAAACAGCATAAATAAACCATGCACACGCTCCCGATCAACAGGGCTTGGCAGAGCCAAGCCTACTCTCAGTGAACCCCTGTAATTTGGAAAGATGAATCTTCCGGCTCAGCCACACGGGCAACGGCCACTCGTGAAGTGTCCCTTCCCAAGTGACAGCCAGTCAGACAGAAAATTAAATATTTGCATTAGTAAATTGCCTCATTCGTTTTATTGGAGCAATAGCATCAGATATTATTATAGTTCTCGAAATACAGAACATGCGAGCCTGCACGCCCAGGACTGCCTTTTTTGTTTTTAATTGTTTTTTAGCATCATAATCAGCCATTACCCATGCATGATGGGTATGCTGCTTTGTCTTAAATCGAATGCATATAATGCACTCATAGTATCAGGGATAGCCACTAATGTGGGGCTCCAGGGCCATTTCCTATGGCTTATTCCGTTGCTTGGCTCCATACCCACCACCATTCCCTCCCCTGACATGTTATATTCTTGCCCCCCAAATCCTAAGATCAACCACGTTTTCCCATCTGTATGTGGCCATTGCTTTTGTTACACCATTCTTCCCTCTCTGCCCAAATTCCCAATGTCAATATTTTGGCTTTCTTTTGCCAGTTTTAATTGACCAGTATTTGCAATAATTGATCTGATATATTTACCAAGGATGGTCAAATGACAGTGCAGTGGGAATGGCATTTGGGTGGCATCAACAATTAGGTCTTTTGCATTAGCAAGTGAAAGACATAGAACCGATAACTCTGTAGAGTCGATATAGGTGTAGCTTCTATGGGCCTGATTTACAAATGTTTTTTACAATAGTGCAATCCCATTGAAAAATGCTCTGTGAATCAGGTCCTATGTCACTCGACAAGCAGACCTTTATGACTTTACTGCCAAGTAATTTCTTTCAATGTGTGTGTCTGAGTATGCTTTTTTACTCTGCATCAATCCACTTGCTTGTACCGTCGTCATTAAGCCATTTAGCGATTACATCGCTCTCTCTCTCTCTCTCTCTCTCCCTCTCTGTCTCTCTTTCTCCCCCCTCTCTCTCTCTCTCTCTCTCTCATCCCTTTCCATGCAATTTCAACCTTCAACCATTTCTACGCTCGCATATCACTTGACTTTCTTCATGTTTTTCCACGCAGTCTCATTCCGGTTGGATGGGTAGGCCGTTTACATGACTACTCCAGTCATTCAGTTCAAATAATAGGGGCATCAAACACTATTTCTAGATCTGGGGAAGGCATACGTCTCCTTCCCATCCTGACAGAGGGTTGTGATAGCAATTCTTCGAATGTTGTCCTGAGGTATGAGAGGTTTTGATTGATTGATATTTTATTTCTGTCGTGCTCGTACACAAGTCTTTCAGAGCACGACAAGGCAAGGGAAGGGAACAGGGGAGAATAAAACAGCGATCTTACTAGGACCAGTGACATTGAGAACGTGCATGTGCATGGGAGAGGGGGAGGGGAAAAGTGCATGGAAGTAGTGGAAGTAGGGAGAAGTGGAAAGTGTGAAGCAGAGGAGCAACAGATAAATAACAATAAATAAATGATAAAGGCAACAAACAGTGGTAATGCGGCCAGCAATTTGCAAATCTAGGTTTAAGGCAGCAGACAGGGTAGGTCTGATAAGTGCAGGAAGAAAAAGGGCGGGCTGTATAGGTACAGATACAGACCCCAGTGCACGGGGTGGCCCGGAGGCAGTGCGAGAGGGTGGCAGGGTGAGCAGGTACCTGGGCCCGAAGGACAGAGGGTGGCCGGGTGCACAGTGCCAAGAGAGAACAGATCAGCAGGGGAGAGGGGGAGCGAAGGCAGAAGAAAAGAGGAAGGTCTTGAGGTGCTTCCGGAACTGGAGATGGTTCTACTCAAGTTTTAGAGTGGCAGGGAGGCTGTTCCAGAGGGAGGCCCCAGCCGAAGACAGGGATCTACCCCCAGCTCGTTTCTTTGAAAAACGACTGACCCTGAGGGAGTTGGAGGTAGAGGAGCGAAGAGCTCGAGAGGGGAGGTATTTGCGGAGGGATAGCTGAAGGTATTTTGGACCCAGGCCCCAGAAATCCTTGTGGACAATGCAGAGGGTTTTGAATTTAATCCTTGCATCCACTGGGAGCCAGTGGAGAGATTTCAGAGCTGGAGAGATACGATCCCATGGCTTGAGGCCAAGGAAAAGTCTCGCAGTCCTGTTCTGGATTAGTTAGTTGATACCACCTGCGATCAGGGAAAATCTTAACTTAATCTGGTCCAGATGATGTTCTCCATTTAGCTTACAGTCCAGGTGGATGCCCAAGTATTTATACTCGGTAACAACTTCAACTGGTACCCCCTCCACCTCCCATTAGATGGATTTAACATTTTTGCGGACAGGAATGAAGACCGTCATTTTAGTTTTAAAAATATTCATGATGAGTGAATTCATATCAGAATAGACTTCAAAGGGACAAAGATGACTGAAGTGAGGTCAGTTAGAACAAGATTGTCTGCATATGCCATCCACTACAGGGGGTGGCACCCATCATAGGAAGGATAGAAATGGGATTCAGGATGGCTCCTCCCAGATCAGAAAGATATAAATAGAACAATATTGGGGCTAAAATACAGCCTTGTTTAAGGCCGTCCTGCGTGGGAATCCATCTAGAGTCCCTGCAAGCTAGTCTAACCGGACCTAAACCCTGGTGTCCTCATATGCAGGTAAATGATCATTTTCAATAGACCAGATGGGATGTTCACAGTATGATCACATGTTCATCCATCAAATGTATATGATGCAGTTGGACCAAAATCAGTGCTTAAGACAATACATTGATACTGAGCACATAAAATCACACCTGTAGCGATAAGTAAGCTGGGAGCAGCCTCTAAATGTGCCACAATGGGCCTCATTACGACCAAGGCGGTAAGTTACCGCCTGGGCCGTGACTTTACCACCATGGCGTAAACTATGTTTACGCCATGGTGGTAGGCGGACTTACCGCCCCATTCCGAGGTCGGCGGGGCGGTAAGTCCCCAATCCCCATTTACCCTTCCCCATTCCCATTTTTGCCCCATAGGGCATAATGGGAGTGGGGAAGGCGTTAATTACGCCACCGTAAATTACGGTGGCGTAATTAACAACATGGTCCCTTAGCGCCATGGATTTTAACACCTGCTAAAAGCAGGTGTTAAATCCGCCATGGCGCTAAGGGACCTCGTACTCAGGCGGTAAGGGTCGGCGCTGTTTACGGCGCCGTAAACCCCTTGCCGCCTGGGTCGTAATGAGGCCCAATGAGTTGATTAGCAATTGCTGCAGCCTCAGGATCTGTGAAGATAGAATAAGAACAATGTTAACGATTGTGTTCCTGGGACACCAAAGTGAAGATGCTGGCCTGATGATGGCCGGGGCCAGAGGGGAGGGTAAAATCTATGGCATCTGGCCTATATTGCTTCGCTAATGAGGCTTCTCTTCAAGGGTAATTACTCAACTTGATGCCAGGGACATTGGCTGAAATTCAGGTGTGAATGCATCACCCCACTGTAAGAGCAATCAGAAAGGGATCAGGGGCACGAAGGTGGGGGTGAAATAACACAAGACAAAGGGCAAAAAGTGTGTATATATCTCCTCAGCCATGCTGTTATTAAGTAATAAGGCACAATAATGGTGCTGAATGTAATTCTGGTGGGGGGATGCAGGTGAGTACCATAACATTAGTCACTTGGAAAACAGTGCTGTTACTGTATTACAAAGATGACATGTATACTCATCATGATTTGAAACAAAACCCAACACAGCATGCACCATTGCTATGATACAAGACCCTTTCACTGAGCGACTGACTTCTGGTGGGTGCCATAGGCTAATGCATGCAGGTGGAAGCCATTGTTCTCGTGTACATGGTTTCCCAGAGGCAACTTTTTTTGTTTCTTTTGTAACAGTACAATGCAAAAGAAACAGAAACAGGCGCACGTGTATCACTTTGCAGCAGAGTGCATTGTGACATGTTGGGATATGTTGAAGCTCATTTTCGCCTTTCCTGGTTTCATCTTCGTTGTGTTTGTTGGGAAGCAGCAAGACCATTTATCTCCAGTGGCAGGAAGCTGGATTTAACTATCACATCGCCAATCCATTTTTGAAATAGCTTTTTTTTTGTTGGTGCAGTTGACATCTTCAAACAATTAAAATACAAAACATGGAAATTGCTTGAATAATAATAATAATAATAATAATAATAATAAAAATAATAATAATAAAGCATGAAAGACCACATGGTTTAGGCTGCCTTTTTTCACTTCTCACCTTTCTCACAGTACCTTTACATTTTGGGTTCTAGGGCTCTGCGGTGAGAGTGCACTACTCACATTGAAATGTTAACCCTGTGTAGAGTGCTTTATCCATCCTCTGGCCAATTGCAAGGTTTACCCACCTTGCACCTTTTCACATCTGATCTCTTTTCTGTCAGGTGTCAATGACTGGGGATGGGGAGTTGAGCTAGGAGAAGACAAGTTGAACTGAACAACGCATATGGAGGAGGTTTGGGGGTGTTCATCAAGAAATGTACTGTAGAATGTTTCTTTTTGTGCTCTCTGTAGTTCATAACAACATGGCATACCCCATGCATCTGATGTGTACTGTAAAAACCTAAGGGGTTAAATAAAAAGAGTGTTAAACAAGTAACTCTGCACTAATTCGACAACGCTTATGTCAGGTGTTTATTTCCAGCACCCAGAACATAAGAAAATATAAATCCACCTGCAAAAATGAAGGAGACCATTCAAACCCCAAACTGTAAATAGAAACTAATTGATCGCCACAGGTTTAAAATGTACAATTTGCTGAAGCATTAGAGGCAGCCATAGTGTGGCGGATTGAAAACTGGAACACAGTTGATTTTGGGGTTATCCAGTTGATGAGACATTTGCCCAGTTGATGAGGTCCACACCAGTTTATACCCTTGGTCCTCACTCTGTCACGGGTGCAGAAAGCAGGCTTTCAACTCCCAGCCACCACTGCTCCAGACCGCAGCATGTGTCTCCACGCCTATGTGCTTGAAAGGACGCCCATGGCATTCCCGTCTCACTCGCAGAAAGCACGTGGCCAGGGCCAGCACGGGAAGGTGCTGGTTCTTCAACCCCCATTCAATGGCAAGGAGCCACCTGGTGCTGAAATAGATGCTGTGGTCTTGGATGAGGTTGGTGGTGAGTTTGGCAGCCAAAATATGTCCATGTGCAAAAAATGCAACATTAATAATGGATCAAAAATGTCGCATAGCAGAATATGCAGCTATTTAGTGTTATCAGGCAGCAACATTTGCCAAATGTTATCGAATAGCTGAAATTATAAAATACATATCCTAGCATTAGGAAATGGCTTTCTTTTCACTTCACTAATCAGGTATCAGCGACATTTACTCTACCAAACCTTTGGGCAAAAGCTTCCAACATCCTTTGCCAGCATTATCAGGGGTAAGGGACCACCATGATAGTTATACTCCAAAATATCTTGAGAGTCACAGATTGCAGATCCCAACTTGTAAGGTACTGTGTGTACTTACTGTCAGGTGCATGGCTTACATTCCTGGTCCTGAGGGATCACTTTTGGGCTTCCTGAACTGAGATCTGCAAAACAAAAAGATATACACACGGTGTTTCTATACTGATTGTGGGAAAGGGTGTAGCCGCATACTCTGTATCATGAATGGCTAAATGCACTGTAAACATAGCTACAGAAATGTCCTATAACCTACCTGTATGCAGTAAAGGTTAACACGTCTCTCTAAGTAAAATGTAGCATACTGTAGAATCTTAAAAAGACATTATTTTGTCTGTGTGTAATAAAGCATGCTGAATGTTGTGGGTCCATTCCAGCTGCAAGCGTGTAACATCACTGACACCTTAGGCATAACGGAGACACCCTCTCCTTTATCAGGTGAGAATCCCCCAGTGCAGTGTAATGCAGTGCCCCCGGTCACTCGCATTAGACAAGAACAGAACAGAAGAGACATTGTAAGAACAGGCAGCCAATGTCTGTTGTGACAGGGATAGGGTCCTGAGTGTGGGGGGCCTTTATCAATCTGGGCTAGGAGGCTCAATAAAACAAAGGCCAGAACCAGCCCTGTCCACGATATGGGAAGTGGGTGATGGGGGGTGTTCAATCCCTAAACCACCCCCGACGCCTGAGATGTTATCAAGGATGTCACAGAACATTTGAAGTGAGGGTCTTCCAGTAGTCAAGGGAAGTTTTCTTGGAAAGTGTTTATTTTCATATAAAATAGAGGCCCTCCTGTTGCAGATGAATCTGGCAACCAGAGAGTTGCTCACATATATACAGTGCTGTGGAACCCTATGAAGGTTCCATGTCTCCTGGGAGACCACCACACATGTTTATTGTGATTTGTTACAGAAATGGCACCAAAAGCAAGATGCATATTCAAGAGGAGCATGAGATGATAACATGTTTATGCACACAGTTTATTCAAAAACCATAACATGTTTATTTGTCAGTTACCCTGGATGTCTATGAGCATACATGGTAATGGCATCATAACAAGTTATCATTTCAGTTGGTAATTAACATTCATTCTAAAGATGCATCTTAACTAAAACGGATGCTAATGACCTTATAAGGTAAACATTAATATAATTATGACCTCACCCTTGTTATGCATTAATTGAAATAGTTAGATAAGAAGATTTATAACAAAATTTCAACCAAGACACAGTTTCAGCCTTCGCATATCCCGACAGTGACCGGCACCCATGAAAAGCACATAACTCCCCCCGACAGCAGAAAACGTACTTCCGGACCCACAGCACACCAGAGAATAAACTGGTAAACCCTCAGAGGGGTTTTTAAAGCCTCTCCCCTCTGTAACACACCTCTTGGGGAAATGTCAGGCATTGATTGGTGCATGAAGTCAGGTGTGAGCTGCAGCCAATTGAAGGAGGGGAGACACATAACCATCAGCAGCACAATATAAAAGGAGACATAAGGCAAGGCAGGGTGTCTGTGGCTCAGGTGAGCTCACAGTAGGAGGAGAAGATGGACCCAGAGACCAGGCAGAGGGCAGGAAGAGAAGTGGAGTGTTTTAGATTTGGTAGCAGAGCTTAGTACAGGTAAGGTATTTGTGAGAGAGTAGTCCCAGTTGTGTGTATTCTAGTGGAGTGCAATGTAGGAAAGGGGGAGGGAGGTGTATAGAAGGTGAGAGAGAGAAAGAGAGAGAGAGAGAGAGAGAGAGAGAGAGAGAGAGAGAGAGAAAGAGAGAAAGAGAGAAAGAGAGAGAAAGAGAGAGAGAGAGAAAAAAGATAAATTGCCTCATTACGGCCATGGCGCTCCAGTAATGAAGGGTGCCGGTATGGGACGGGCATCGTTCATTACGGCATGCCTGATTACGAGGTCCCCTGGCGGGACCCGGAACAGACATCTGGTAAAACCAGATGTCCTTTCCGGGTCCCGCGAGGGGACCGAGGAGCTAATAACGGGCCTATGGGGGCTCAAATGGGAATGGGGATTGGTTTTGTGCATGAGGAATTACCGGGTCCTCTAACGAGCCTATGGGGGCTCAAATGGGAATGGGGATTGGTTTTGTGCATGAGGAATTACCGGGTCCTCTAAGGTTGGAATGACCTGGTAATTCCTCATTCACAGAACCTGGTACTGGAACCCGGTATGGAGGCAGCCATGCCCTTATTAAGGGCATGGCTGCCTCCATACTCGTAATGAGGCCAAAAGATAGTGTGGGAGATGTGTGGGGTTGGGGTAGTAGCTAGAGTGAATGTTTTGGGAGAGTGAGGCTGATAGAGGGGTCCATAGGAGTGGCGTGTGAGGTGAAGAGTGTAGGAGAGAAATGGGGAGGGGTGAGAAAGGTTAGAGTGAGTTTAGTGGAAGGATGAGCAGGGCCATATCCCTGAGTTTGAGGAAGAAGAGGGGATTTGCAGATCAGAATAGCCCTAGTGTGGAGCGAGGAGGGTAATAGTTATGAAGAGTGGGAAAGCGATACTAGGGGCCTCATTACACGGTAGGCGGAGGACCAAGGTGCTGTTAGCACCTTGGTCCCTGCCGGTAAAATACCGGCGCCGCCTTGGAGGAAAGGAGAATTACCGCCCTATTCCAAGCTTGGCGGGGCGGTAATCCCCCCTTCACCCATTGTCCTTCCCCATTCCCATTTTTGCCCCATAGGGCTCGATGGGAATGGGGAAGGCGCTAATTACGGTACCGCAAATTGCGGTACCGTAACTAGCACCCTGGTCCCTTTGCGGGTTGGTTTTTAACGCCTGCTAAACAGCGGGCGTTAAAGTACCAACCCGCAAAGGGACCTCGTAGTAAGGCGGTAAGGATTTACCGGTACCGGTGCCCTTACCGGTACCGGTAAACCCTTACCGCCGTCTGTGTAATGAGGCCCTAGGGCAGAGAAGGGAGGGTAGTAGTCACGATGAGGGAGTATTTGTGTGAAGGAAGGAGTATTATCACATAGGAGGGGAGTAGTACTATGGAGAAGGAAGTAGGATGAAGAAGGAAGGTCAAAGAGAAGGAGATACCAGCAGTGGGCTGAGCAAGGTTACAAAAGGATAGGAAGACATTGGAGAGACATAAGGGAGAGACATGGGAATGAGAAGGTGGGTGTAGCTTGATTAAAATTATGTTGGTTTCTTATATTGTGCTTCATGCCGGACTCTAGCCACTTTCACTCTCTCTGTCAATTTCTTATGTTATGTACTGTAATGTGTTCTGCCTAGATTATGCAACTGTTATGTCATGTTACATTGAAGGGATTCATACCGCGCATCCATATCTCTTGCCTTCTCTATCTCTCTCGTCTCATACGCACACTCTCTCTTTCTCTCTCATTCTGTCTCTGTCTGGCTGTCTCTCTCTATCTATCCCTTACTTCTGTATCTTAGTACAATGTATTATGCCACTAGGTGATGTGCTAAAATGTTATAACATCACATAATATAATTATTTTTACTAGTAACACCCCTCTTCATTGTTTCTGTACAGAGAACCCGTAGCAACAACTTTGAAAAGTTATAATCAGGACTTTAACATACAACTCAATGATCTGATTAAAGTGAGCAGATACAATATATCTGAAACTGTTCCCAAAAACAACTGAGTGGATGCACAATGTTTGAAACTGTTCTTTAAATGCTCCAGAGGAAGATGACACAAATCAGTGAAACACGTGCTCAGACTTTCTAAATCATAACAAATATTGTGAAAATAAGAAATGTTGCTCGGGATACTGGAATGTCAGCTGAAGAAGCAGCAGCTTAAGCCTGCAGTTCCTACAACCTGGCTAATGATAATCTAAATATTATATGATCTTTACTAATAGTAAAAAGAAAATTGATCTGGCAAGGAACCCTACCCCTAAGAAACCTAAGCACATGGAAATGGAGGAGGATACCCCTGGATCGAAGGACATATATTCTCTTCTGATGAAGGTGGCACAGGTTGTTGGTGAGGTAAAAAACAACTTATCATATCTTTCCTCAAAGGTGAATCATTTAGAGGCCAGAATATCCAAAGGTGAAATGAATGTTAACACAGAAAATTGAGCTAAAGGTTAAGAGCAGAGATCATAATGTATGAATTATTTGTTCTGGAAGAAAATGAAGAAGCTGGAAGAAACATACATGAATTTGTGGTCCACATGCTATCTGATATGTATGGCTCAGGAATCATCAGTTTAGTGGGCTTGGCATTTGCATGCAGAGTTGGCAACACTATTCAAGGACCGTCACCAAATAATATTAGTCCCCACGAAGGTCACTGTAAAAGAACAGATTTTCCAAAGTAAGTGGTTGATAATAGAAAGTCTTTCTATGGAGCAAAGGCCTTAGCTAAGGACAAGAATGTTAAGGACCTGCAATTTTTAAGATGATTCTTCATAATGAAAGTAAGATCACGGATGATCCAAATAAAGCTGTACAATGGTTAAAGGAAATCCATCCAGCAAATAACTTTTGAATGTCAGATCACACATATATACAATTTAACAGAACGTTTCAATTATTTACTTATGTTAACAAATGCTAATATATTTGATAAAATGGCACTGCACTTACTCAGCAATTAACGTCTTGGAGTTGTTTTAGATGCACACAAGGATGATGGTCAGAAGTCCTTTCTTCCAGACAGAAGCATTGTATGATACAGCCTTGTCTCTTTTCATTGAGAAACTTTTCTCAACACCACGTTGTGTCACGTCGTGCCACGTAAAACATGCACGAAGATCATCTTTTTGATTGAATGGCCTTCGACTCGTGTTTGATCGGATGGACTCCCGAGGGTGTGATCTGTCTCTGGCATTAGAACAGTGAATACTCTTCACTGTAGATTTGCAAGCATTAGGCTACATTGTATATTAATAATTATAATATTGCAATCACATTGATTTTAACAAATTCAACCTCTTTATAAAGGCTAGAGTTTACTGTCAGGGATTGCACTATGTATAGATGAAATTATGCTGTGGTACGAAAGGGCTGAGGGGATGCGGCACAATATTAATGGATTAACCACTTAGAGAGGATGTGTTGTGCAAGGGTAGGCAACCGCTAAAGCAGACAAATCTTTTTCTTTTTGCTTTACCAAGGAGAGTATGGTTTAGCTTTGTTATTTCAATTAGCCAATATCAGACTTGTATCATTAGAAAAAGTGCAGCGTCAGACAAACTCGTAGCAGGGCTGCATGCGTCCATGAGGACCAAGATATGGTGTTGCTGAGGTATCTTATAAGGAAAGTATGAATAAGGAAGGTGACTTAAACTCCTTTTTTGTTTTTACGTAGTCACAATATGGAGTGGAGGAGGATTTGCTGAAACGTGTTATAGCTGCGTGTATGTTTTATTTAACTTAAAGTATAGATCATTGTTGTTAATCATGTGCTATTTTCATTAGAAGGGGTGAGGAATTGACACATTTGGTTTGCCTACCAAGATTAAGGTCCTGCAGTCTACAGACTGACACCATGGCGGGGTGCTGTGCTATTATCCTTTAGTGACCCATCTCAACTTCTCTTTCGTGTATAAACACTTTTGCCATAAAGTATGGCTAATGTTACAACAGGTCAAAACGCCATTTCAATAGAGTTTTTGAAGCATTTATCTTGGAATGTCAACGGCGTGAATTGCCCTATCAAAAGGAAGAAGGTGCTCTTGTTCTTCAAAAAGATGGATGTTGACATGTCTTTATTACAAGACAGTCATCTAACCCTAGAGGATGTGCAGAAATTGATGAAGGGTTTTGAAGGACAAGCATATACATCAGCATAGAAAGCAAAATTAAGAGGGGAGATCATCCTGGGTAAAACAACTGCCTTTCGCAGTGATAAGTCATAATATTGATAAGAAGGGAGAATTGTGCAATCAATATTAGGATACAAGAAATTGAAGTGACTACATGTAACATACATGTCCCAACATTGGGAGATGGCTCGTTGTTTCACAAGGTAGCCCAACACTTACAGGAACACTCAGAGGGAGAGATATCCTACTGGGACAGGATTTTAGTGAGGTGTTAGACCGATTGCTTGACAGAAGCCAAGGTTTACAAAAAAATAGCAAGAAATAAGAATCAAAATGCTCTTACCAAATTTCTTTCAAAATTCAGAACTCAACCTCTTGGACATGTGGAGACTAAAAGACTCAACAGACAGAGATGACAGATTCCGATCTGGTGCCCATGATGTATATTTTCATAGAGATTATGTTCTGGCCTCTGGCAAAATGACTCAAAACTTTATCAAAAGTCAGATTGGAATCATACACATTTCAGATCACAAACCAGTTACGGTGAATGTTCTTTGGAATATTCCTTGAAGAAATCGAGTAATTGGAATAAGAATACAGGGATACTTCAAGATAAGGACACAGTAAAATACCTCTCAAAACAAGTTGATATATTTATAAACGTTAACAAAGATGATGAAGTTAATCACCTTGTGATCTGGGAATCCTTTAAATGCTATTTGAGGGGCCTAGTGATCAGGCATTCAAGCAAAAAGTGGAATGTGAGTTGAAATTGCAGGAACAAAATATAAAACATCTGCAAAATTGGACCCAGGAGAAGAAAAAAAGAGAGAACTTCTGAGAAGTAAATGAGTTGAATAAACTTCTGAGTGAAAAAAAAGCTGAAAATGCTGTATTGAGGACAAGATGTACATATTTTGAGGCAGGTGAGATATGTAGTCAACATCTGGCGCATCAATTAAGGAAGATTGAAAGTAAGAAATCCACTAATGCTATTGGACAATGGGGTAATTTCTTATGTGTCAGACACTATCAACAAATGAGTCAGTGAATTTTATAAAAATCTTTATTCTGCTGACGAACAGGAAAAAAAACTGCACTATGGTTCGATTCCTTGAATTCGGTTGACATTACCAAAATAACAATTGAGGAAGCAGAATTACTGGGCAGGGTTTTTTTCCACAGAAAACTGAAGATAGAAGAATACAGCCTAAATAATAAGAAAGGCCCAGGCCCAGTCCCAGGCGGGTTTCCAGTGGAATTCTACAAGTTAATGCCAGAAAATACAAAGGGCCTCATTACACGGTAGGCGGTGAGCCATGGCGCTATCAGCGCCATGGCTCATACCGGTAAAATACCGGCACCACCTTGGCGGAAAGGGGATTTACCGCCCCATTCCAAGGTTGGAGGGGCGGTAAATCCCCCTTCCACCATTGCCCTTCCCCATTCCCATTCCTGCCCCATAGGGCTCTATGGGAATGGGGAAGGCGCTAATTACGGCACCGCAATTTTGCGGTGCCGTAATTAGCTCCGAGGTCCCTTAGCGGGTTGGATTTTAACGCCTGCAAAAAGCAGGCGTTAAATCCCCTAACCCGCAAAGGGACCTCGTAGTAAGGTGGTAAGGATTTACCGGTACCGGTATTTTACCGGTACCGGTAAATCCCTACCGCCATCCGTGTAATGAGGCCCATAGTCACTGTTGTTGGATATGTTCAAGGAATCCCTTGAGACGAGTCTCCTTCCATCAACTGTCCAGCATGAGGACATGCCCCAACTAACCAGCAAGCTAAACACCCATCAGTCTGATTAATATGGATGGCAAGATACTGGCAATATTACTGGCATGACGTTTAGAACAGGTTCTACCAAAGTTGAAAAATCATAACAAAACAGGATTTTTGAAAGGTAGGCATGCATCAATAAACATGAGGCATCCCGTCATCAAGTACCAACAATACACCAGCACAAGAGACTGAGGAATTTGCATTACAGCTTCCTCTCCATCCAGGCAACAAGATTCTGACAAGGAACTTCACAAGGTCTTGGAAGGAGCCCAGATTCACCGGGTCCTACACAATAATGTACTGCTCCCCAACAGCAGTGAAGGTGGCCGAGAGGCATCCATGGGTTCATTTTACAGACGTCTACCGGGACAAGGATGGTGCTTCCCTTGCAGGAGATGAAAGGGGAAGGGGGAGCGATTGATGAGAGGGCAGGGTCAGTGCAAGTCCTGTACAGCCAGGTACACATACAGCTTGCCAGGGCCAGTGTAAATTTCCATCACAAATATGCATGAGTAAAAAATTGGCAGAGTAATTGATTGCAAGAGCCTTTGCACAATTCACTCAAACTGGTACATTTCTGGCGCAAGCAGGATCAGTGCAAGCTTCCTTCACACACTGGTAGAAGTACGTCATGTGCAATGCTATTTCAGGGTTCGCTCCTAAACTTGTACATGCAGCATGGTTGGAGCCAGCGCAATCTCCCTCAACAGACAACTTGCACAGCATAGGCAGTGACAGTGCACATTTTATTTGCAAAGATCAGGTACAGCATGTGTTCTAGATACATACATTTGACCAGAATTTTACCATCAGAATACCCACATAAAACGTTGACAGGTTGAGTGCTATGCATTGATCTTTGACATGCGCTTATTCTCAGCCAGTATGCCTATCTTGGATGTACAAAGTAAAAACAAAGATGTGATGGCTGGAAGGTTCTTAATTCATTTTAAACCTCTGGCAATTGCTCTGAGAATCCCTCAAGACCATCCTTCTTCACCTGCCAAGTCATTACAGGAAAGTCAAAGACCATATGCAAATCAGGCTTGGTCCCACCCACAAAGGGGCAGTCCAGTCCGAACTGCTAGGTCACATCCCTTCTGCGCAATCTTGGATTTAAAACATGTACTGGATATAAATATACTAGCAAAGACAGTAAGGATTGACGAGCACAGTTCAGTATTGCTTTGAAGGTAAGCACAGAAAATTGCAAATTAATTGGACAAGTTTATTAACTTTACATGAAATTCTAGATAATTCACCCAGATATGAAGAAATTCAGCTTTCATACAGCATGTGCGCCCTAAATAAAGTCTATATATTCATGAAGTGGTTTTAAAGTTGCATGAAAAAATATGCATTACTTCAATTTGAGAGCAAATGCTTCAAGTCCATTTTGCAGTCAGTACTCTGAGTCAGTCTTTCCAGCCTGGCTTACAATGTTATATTTGAAGCTTATTTTCCCAGGAGAATAATTCCAGGGAGTTGGGGAAGGGACTATTCCGGGAGACAGCAAAGCCAATGATAAGGGGTTTGAACATTGCAGATGGGTCCCGGAGGAAAACAATGGACTCTGCTCTGGAGGATGGGTTACGGGAGAAGATTAGGCAGCGAGAGAAAGAGTTTAGCATCAATTGACATTGAACAGACCCTCCAGGATTTTGCGGCATGAAATGGCAAATTTTGCGGCATGAAATGGCAAATTATGCGGCACAAACCATTATTTATGGCGGCATTTTTGCAGCATAATTTTTATTGACTGGGGGTGCAAGCTTGGTACATTGCAGGAAAGAGGCTGTGTGCAAGGCTACAAGAGAGCCTGGGTGACAATATATATCTTTTATATCAAATAGGAAGAGTCCTAGATGTCTCTGGCTTGGCAGAACAGTGTTTGTTTTGGCTATGTTTTTTAGTTCAATGTGCATGCCTATTTAATATTAACGTTATTAATCATTATCAGTTGTAATGCTGAAAATGTTCCCCTTCTATGTTCCCCAATCCCGCAAACACCCACACACCTCTCTCACCAAACACACCTCACACGTCTCACCAATTCCCCATCACAACTTGTATTTTTGAACCTCACGCTCAGTCATACACATACTCACATGCTCTGTCAAATTGCCAAGTCACAATTTGCACTCTCTAGTCCCTGCCAAACTCCAAATCATACTCCCAACTCACACCGTACGCTCCCCAATTCCTCCCGCAGTATACAGTCCTTCATTCTTGCATGCTACTTCTGCATCTTTCATCCTTTCTCCCATTCTATCACACGCTTCCCTCATCCTTTCTCCCAATCTGCAGCCCACTACTACCCCTGAGCCCACATTCCTTCCACTTTCTGTACCTTATCTCTCTCTGATTTCTGGCTCACAGCCCCACTGCATCCGCTCTGCTCTCTTGCCCACTGCTTCCCCCTCTGACCCACTGCTCTCCCTCTGATCTCCCTTTGCTTTCTTGCCTACCACGCCACAGCTCACCCATCACTCCCCTCACTCCTTTCTCTCACATATTGTGACCATTTTTCAATTTTTGAAGAAAACTCTGGATTTTGTCCTAAAAAATGGGGCATCTAAAAATATAGCAGAAGATGTGATGTTTTTAGATAAGCCATTTTTGGAAATGAGCAGGCCACCTTAACCTCAAAGGTGACCTGCGCTTTTCCACGGGGCAGAGCTGTAGTGCAAATGATGCTCTGGCCAGCCACCTTGAATACGTTTGTGTTAGAAACGCTCTCCCGACAATGGTCTACAGGCTCCCCATGCATTTCACCGTGACTGGCCCTTAAGGGTCCTGCCACTGTAAAATGTAACCCAAAAATACACATTTCCATCCCATTTGGGGAACAGAAATTCAAGTGAGACAGCAGCTGTCACACTTAAAAATAAAGTATTGCATGAGTCAGCAGGGTCATTAAAGACCATGTAAAGCAGTGGTACCCCTCGTGCACGTATTTAAAGTGGGCGCGTAGAGTGGCCTACAATTTCTGCACATTTAAAAGCGCATCTTCCTTGTCAATTTGGGATGCGCTTTTAAATGCGCAGAAACCCCCCCGATTTGCGCAAAGGGGTGAAAAAGGACATCTGAATGGGCGCATATAAGACGTGTCCATTCAGATGTGGATTGGACGGCTCTTTTTTTTGCTTGCGCATTTCATTTCTTGAGCCCAAAAAAGAAGAGTTTTTTTTTAAAAGGACATTTTTGTGGGTGTTTTTGGAAAAACAGCTGTTTTTGCGCTTTTTTGCAAAAACGTCTGTTTTTCACAGCATTTTGCGGGATCGCAAAATCGCTATAAACTGTAGGGTCTGATTGAAGGTGGATCTACTGTAGTACATACGGGGCTGGGGTAACAGCTTTGCAAGCACAGCCTAAATAAAGTCTACCAGGCAATGGGGTAGGCGTGGTCCAGACGCGGACCCCTTGCTCACTGTGCTAAGAGAGGCACAGCTCCCTCTCACTGATGAGGCCCAACAAGGCTGAAACACGTGTATAGGGTTGCTGTTGGTACTCTTGTTCAGAAAGGAATTGCATAGCATTTCGGTGCTGGACTGCCCATGTGGGCAGGACAAGGACTGATATGCAAATGGATATTTCCCATCTGTGAAAGGTACAGTGAGCTAAAGTGTGGCTGCGCACTCTCGACTGGGAACCATCCCAATGAACAGGTCAATGGGCCGTGTTCGCTCTCGTAGAGGGGCGCCCGTGGACTATTTCTTTTATGGTAGGAAGATGGGTTGGAAAAAGCTGAACAAATGTGAATAGACAGGAAATGTATGGGGCTGCCAGACCTACTATAACTGAGACCCCTGTCTGTTATTCTGTATGTCCAGCTCCAACAGATAAGAAATGGGGGAAAACTTAAAAAGGGGCTTGACTGCCTTTGAGAGAGAGCTGCTAATCCTGAGAGATGAAAGGCGGAAGAGATCAAGGCTTTATAAATCTATCCTTGTTGCAGAACTGATAGAGGCACTGCAGGTAAGAGAGCAATGGCAAGAAGACCTGGGGGGGGGAGCCAAGGATATTTTATGGAGTTGCATGTTTAGAGGGCTAGCCTGAATGGCTATGGCATTCCAGTACAGGCTGCATGCACTTACGCTCTTGCACAGGTGGCAGTAGCCACCAGTAAGGCCAAGATCTACTTAGAGACCAGCCTCCGCTGCTGGAGAAATTGCCAAGCTTTAGGCACGTGCAAGCAAATGTGGGGGCTGTGTATGGAAGTGCAAACATATTGGGGAGAAGCCCTGTCATGGATAAAACAATTGGATGGAATTGAGAGGAAGATGGCTCCCTTCCTCTCTCTGTTTAGGTTGGAGGGAACATGTAAGACATTTGGTTATATAGAGAACAGTTTACTGTTGGTGGCAAGTGACAAATTGGCTAAGTGCTGAAAGAATAAGGATCGAACCAGAAAAAGGGAATGGATTTAGGTAGGATGGGATATATTTGCTATGGTGAAGCTGACCTATCTGGCTAGAGACCCACAGAGATATTTGGAGCTTGAATGGTTTCCATTTATCACAAAGTACATAGAGCCTGCAGGAGGAACACAAGGGCTAAGCTAAGGAAGCAGTAAACGAATGTGAGGTAAACTAGGTGGTTTAAGAGGAAGATGTATAACTGGGAAGGGAGGAAGGGGTGATTTTGGTTGGTGGGAGTGGGAGGGAGGGATTGTTTATGTATTTAGGGCCTTACTGAAGTGCTTTATTTTGAGAGGGACGGAGGTTATGTACAATGAAACATAAGGGGATGCGATATCTCTCCGTTGTGATGATGGGGGCATCGAGTAATGCAAATGCAGTTGTCAAGAGTTTACTTTAGTTTTTTGCAACATGGTATTGTTTTTTTTTCACTCTGTTGAAAACCAATAATATACAATTTGAGAAAAAATGGATATCTATCAGGATGTTCATGCTAATGAAAATGTTTCCAAGTAAATCTGCTGTAAGCAAAGCATACTTGGTTCTATTTAGGGATTATGTGGATAAGGCCCGGTAACGCTTTTTTTGCTGATCTTGCATGAGACCCCTACACTGTCCAATCTCCTTCCTGCTCCTATCTGTGAGGTGTAGTTCTCCTGGAGAGTGATACCATGACTCTTGACTTTCCTGGTGTGAGTGTTGTACCAGGGGACCTCTGTCAAAAGTAATCCCAGGGAAGAAAAAGTTATCAAAAGAAGAAGCGTTCACCAAGTAAGAAGTAACACAGATTTATTGGACCCAAACAGCTGGGAGACAAGGTTAAGACAGCCCTGTGGAACTGAATTCAATGAAATGAGCTGTCTATGCTGCCCAGCGTGGCTTGACTTTTCATACACAAATTACAGAATTACCATACACCATTTTGGTTACATTTTTGGAGCAGGCCACAGGAGCTGATTGGAAGAGATGTGTCAACCCCTATATAGATGTTTACCTTTGGTGACCCTTATTGGATAAAAAATTTAGTGGAACAAAATCACACTAACATCCCTTGTGACATCACAAATCTTCCCACACCACCCCACAATTACATTATTGTGCTGATCAGTTAAAGTACTTAATGGCCATTAGTTGGCATTGTTCAATATAAAAATGGATAGCCTGCTGCAAACTGATTGGACATGGCATCTTGAGATGGGATGAGGCAAGACTTTCCCACTGATTCTGACCAATGATGTGCCCTGCGGACATCAGCAAGGATACTGTACAATTTTGCACCTTAGGAACACCAAAACCTCTCTCTGCTGATTGGCACTCAGTAGTACACCCCTAAGTCCCTGCACCATCGCTGTAGGCCCCTAGCTCTCTTCTCACAGCTCTCTGCCAGGCATGCTTCAAAAAGACCCTAATCCACACCGTGAATATATAGTTAATTAACTGTATTTAATTACTTTTTCCCTGCCAATTCTCCTGTGTCACCCAGGTGCCTAGCTTTGTGGCCTCAAGAGTATCTAATGAAGAGACTTTGATAGGATGGTGTTCTCTTGGGAAGCTTCAATCTTGCAACATTACTGTGCACAGTTTCCGCTGAGTATTTAAATATGAACATTGCTGTCACAAATGTCTGCAGCCCTTTATTATGAGCTGTCTACAAAAATGCTTCCTTAACGTGGGCCTACAAATATTGCTTCTCTAATGTTCACATACCACTCTCAATGGTGTCACCAGTCCCGATGTCAGTCAGCATGTGACATTTACATCATCACGTTACTTGCATAATTGTTACGTGTGCCCCCCGTGACAGCGTTGAAACTGGACCCCTACAAAATTCCCCCTTTGCTCGATCTATCGATCACCACGTCTTTTGATGTCAGCTCCCTACCCTTTTCCTTGGTTATTCATATCCTTGTTACCCTGCGCAGGCTCCCCCCAGTGCCTCATACTCTACCAGGGAGCAATCCAACATCACAGAAGCCTCCTCCTAAGATGAAAAATCTACCCAAAAGACCTCATAGTTGTCTATACCAAGAGGAGGCATTGTAAACAGTCCTGGGGGACCACATGCAGGCATTTCAGTTTGTGTTTGTATGGGTTGTATGCAGGGGGATGTTTCCCTTGCCCCATCAGCATTTTCTATTTGATTTTTTTAGCATTCAGGGGTAACACGTATTTCTCCCCTCCCCTCCTTCCCTTACAAATTCTTAGCCCTATTTGATATGCACAAAAGATGATGGGTACTAGAATGAGGACTGAGACAGTTATCTTAAAAATATTAGACAACCATATGGGGACCCAGGAAAGAAAATTATTGAGCCTGTTGCCAGGTGGTGTTGCTCTCATTTCTGTAATCATAGCCTCAAGAAGTGTAAGCAGTTCTTCAATAGCTTTGGACAAAGTTCCATTGGACGCATCATTTGCTGGTGAGAAGTAAAGCAGCTGATGCATGTCTTCTTGTACACACCACTCACCATTGCTGTTAAAAGATTGAGGATATACCGATACTGGAGTGCAACCAGCCTTAAAGCCCTTAATTCCTTCCTCACTGTGTTCAGACCTTTCTCTGTTGAATTCGCTAACTGTAATACTTCGTAGCGGGTAATTTGTACCCACTTGGAGTTCGCTGCTGCTTGGATCCCTAGAAGCAAAAGTGATCAGGAAAAAGGAGACGCTTTGCTGAACAGGTGAAACTCTGGTGGAATGGCAGCCAGTCTATCAGATGATTTTTGGAACCGAAAGTTGTTGTCTCTGTGAATTCTATGCAAGTTCGAGGATCGGTAATGCTTTATTTATATGTGAGTCTTTATTCAGCAATGCTGGATGATCAATAAAAGAAATTCATTCCGATCAGGGTAGCACAAGGGCGGGGCTATGCAGTGTCACAAGGTAGCAAGTTCCTCCCAAGTCCGGGGGCAGCTGGTCATATGTCTGGGTCCCACAAGCCCACGAGACGTCCATCAATGCTGCAATCCCACTCCTCAATGACAGCAACATCATCACGTTTTGGCATCCTTTGTTGATCCCCAAATAGAATGAGCCATTGCATCATGAACATAAAGAATATCATTTGAGTTCCTTTGATATGATAGGTTATTTATATCATGCTTACTACCCAGAGGTTTCTAAGCGCAGACCCGGGGATCGAACCTGTGTTGCTCTGGGTCGTCTTGCTTCCAAGGCGAGCACGTTGCCGCTGAGCTATCCTCCCAGGACACATTAACAATGAGAAAATAAACAACCTTTATGCGTAAAGGTTGTTTATTTTCATTTATCCATGTTAGAGCCCGGACATGCTTGTTCCAAATTATCTGACAAGTATTATTCATCTTTTACACCACATCTTCTACAAACCCTCCCAGTCCTTCCACCCTGAATTGCAGCATTCCCTCTTACCACACTTCATTATGAAAAACGGACCCCTGAATGTGCATTAATGGTCTGTTATGGCACCATGGTATACTATGCCCAGTGTCCTTGGTGCATGCTAGTCTGCTGTGGGTTGTAACAGTTACTCCCACCTTCACAGCCCCTTTGTTATAGATTCCAATATTATGTGTTCAGTGGACTCTTCATCCACCATTTGAATAGGTTTCATAGTTATCAGCATACACTTCCTCTCCCTCATCTATCCAGTGGACAGTGACCTTATGTCCCTGGAATGAACCCCTTGTTTTGCACAAAGCCAGATGCATCAGACAGCCCCCCACCCAAACTGATACCTCTTAAAGGGATGGTCTAGTAAACATTTTTATTTAAAAAATAGATAGGCCACATAAAAAAAAATACTAGCATCCTCCGTTTTAAAACTTCCTATGTAAAATTTTGAGCTATTCAAGCTCAAAATTCGAAAAAGCAAGCACAGGGGTGCCGCCATTTTGTGAAATGGAGGCCCTCCTGTGCTGGCTTTTGCTTTTGCGGCACTAATGAAGGAAAAGCCAGCCAGCTGTAGTAAACAAAGTCTACCGCTGGGTGGCTTTCCCTTCATTAGTGCCGGGACTCGGAGGACGCGGACCGGAGACCAGAGCAGGAAAGCTGCAGCTGAATCTCGGTAAGTGCTATTTATTTTTTTTACAAAAAATAAGCACTAGCTGCGGTTTTTTTTCTAAGTATTCCGGGCTGGAGGAGCCCGGAAAACTTAGAAATAAAAATGCAGCTTTAAAACCGTTGTCTGCTTGTGAAGGAAGCTTCTCTGTCCCTGTCATGCTATCAATGTTCCCATTTGTTAGAGAAACAGTTAATAGACTTGTCCATGCTGTACTTGTACCCACTTGTGAGGGGAGAACCATGCACCCGCCTGTCCACTCTAGACCAGTTCTTTGTTGTGAGGGATGCTTGGATTGGCTTTCTTGTGAGGCAACTTCCACTTGGCCATTTGGGAGAGAATGTTGCTTGTGTTCTGTTTGAGATGGAATGTTGCACTAGCCCTGTCCATTCTGTATGTATACTTGGTTGTTATGGAAGCTTGTAGTGATCCTTCACATGTTGTACATATTTATGGAAAGTGTCCACTTGTGCTGCCCATGCTCTTGCTGATAGATTTTGGGAAAGCTTGCAATTGGCTGGTCGCTGCTACACCCTTTTGAGGGAAATCTGTGCTGGCCCCGCCTATGCTTTGCCTTCACGTGTACTGTGTGTGAGGGAAGCCTGTGCTGGTCCTATCCATATAGTTAGTGTATGTGCTGTATTTGTGAGGAAATCTAGTAGTTTTGGAGAACTTGCAGCACTGCTATCTAGAAAGTGATTTATCGGTGGTTGTGAGGGAACGTGGGCCTGCTGCTTCCCATGCTGTTGCTGTTTGGTGTGCGATAGTAACATGCAGTGTTGCTGACCATGATGTGTCTGTCCAGTGTGTGATGGAACCTTTCAATTATGTTCCCCATGTGGTTCCTGTTCTTTGTATGTTGGTAACATATTGTACCTTTCCTGCATGCCAAGGAAGATTCAACATCTGCTGCATGGGTTGTATTTTCTGTGTGTTAATAACATGTGCACTATTTGTGCCAGTACTGTAACTGTTAGTAAGTTAAGGAAGCTGTGTGGCAAACATTCATTAAACTCAATTAATAACTTTATGCAGCAAACTGAGTACTACCAGGAACACCTTTTCTGGCTGTCAGTGAGAAATTTGACATTTTAGTGACCATTGAATCAGTAAAATTGGTTAAAAGCCTAGGCTGTGCAACGTACTAAAGCCCCTATTTAGAAAACCTGGTAGCAGAGCATTCACCACATCTTCACCCCAGTTCATGGTAGCCTGGCCAGGTGGCAGAGACATTGCCCCATTTTCATATCTGGCCCTAATGGTAGCCCATTGGTGGTCATCAGCATGGCTAAAGAATTTTCACCAGGTAAATTTGTTGAAACACTAATTGGTGCTTTCCATCTGCTTGCAGATGATGGGGATAGCTTACTGGGGTGCTCCTCTCCGTGTCTGGGACGCCAAACGAATTCCCGCCACTCACCTGTGAATTCAGTCAAGCAAAAGGTATTTATTTTTGCAATGCCTGATACCTAGTAAGTGGATGCAATGGCATTACCATCAAACAGAGATGGCAGTGGTAGCCACAGTCACTAACATCCAGTAAATTTCAGTGACTCGAGTGACGGTATCTGCAACTTTCTTTAGTGGAGGTTTAATGGATGCAGTGTAGGCAGAGCAGAGGGAGAAATTTGGAACACATAGCCAGTGGTAATTCCACCTCCAAATCAGGGATGCTCACAGAGAGCCAATGGGGTTAGTTGAAGGAAGCAATAGTCCCCCTCCAACAACCTTTAAATAGGTACCTAATGTATTAAAAAAAATAGTGGGTCATAATATCCCAGACAACTGCCTCACAGAGGCACACCCATGTGTATAGTGGATAGGAAGGGGATGTCTGAGGGTCATTATTTTCAATTCAACTGATGTACATTTTTCGTGCTTCAGCCTATTTGTATTGCTAAAGCTTTGTGGTCTGGCCATAGTTTCTTATTCAGCCTGTATCTTATATATTGTTTTTATAAGAGAGAGTGAATTAATTTTACTTTGTTAAGAAAAGGTCTAAAACATGATGGAGAAACTGCTGTTTGTGGTCAAGACATGCTTGTGAAGGGGTGAGGACATGAGATGAGAGGATTGTATAGTCAAATCTGATGGGGGTGCTAGTGGGGGCAGAAAAATTACCTTTCACCTAGGGTGCTAAAAATCCTTGCTCCTCCTGCCCCAAATCCAACCTTTAATACATCCACCTGTTGGAGGAAGATTTTTGAAAAATCTAGCAGTTTGAGGAGGGGAGGATTGCAAAGGTGCTCATTAAAGTGGTCAAACACAGGTTGATCTTCCTCCTGCCATTTTTGCACATTGGGTTGATTATTTTATAATTTCTCTACTAAGTGAGTGGCTAGGTTGGAGTAGGAAGGTATACACCGTCAGTAGTACCCAACTAAGCCTTAGAAAGGTTTAAGGTCTTTCTTGGTGTGGGATACTGGGGCTTTCCAGATGGTGGCAACCTTCTATTCTTGGGGCTTAATCAACTCATTGTCCACAAAGAACTACAAGTACCTGAAGGCATTCTGGGCAAGACGGCATTTGGCCAGGCAGGCAGGCCATCAACTGTGCCCTCCACAGTGGTCTGATATCTTGATATAGATGATTTAAATATTCTTCCCAGCTGTTACTATAGAAGACAATATTATCTAAATAAACAATGGTGACAGGGTTTTAAGACCAGGTGCATAAGCTTCAGAAATGTGACTGGGCACCCATGTAATCAGAGGGTGACAGTGACTTGATACAGCCCATCAGGGGTACAGAAATCAGGGTTATTTCAATTGGCTGCGGTTACGTGAACCTGCCAATACCCTTTGGTGAGATCAAGGGTTGAGATATATTTGGTGCCATCTAAGCATTGCACCAGCTAATTGCTCATCAACATGGTGTAGGCATTGAAGGTTAAGATCTCATTGACCCCTCGAAATCACTGCAAAATCTCTCTGTTTTATCAGGTTTTTTTCACAAGGAAAACAGGAAAGGACTACTGAGTCTAGGAGCACTCAATTACCCCTAACTTCAAAAATGTTTTCACCTCTTCCTTGATGATTTTGCTATGGATCTGTGAGATCTTGTATGGTCTTAAGTGTATTTATTGTCCTGGGAGGGAGGGAAAAGAGTGAACAAATCCTTTTCCCAGTCTGGGTTTTTGTAAATTCCATCAGGAAACTGCTCAAGGAGATCTCGAATCTCCCTTTTTCTTGTGCCTAGTAATGGTCTGAGACCAGATGAGATGGTGGCACTGCCCAACTCAAGGCAGCTATGGAGGTAATGGGGAAGTTGGGATCTTTCCATTCCTTGATTTGGTTTACATGGTACACCAGTTCTTTCACTCATTGGGCTGGTTGTTGGACCCAATAGCTGAGCTCCCCAATAACTTCAATCACCATATAGGGTATGTGCAGCTTAGCAGGCAAAAGCACCAGAACCTCATCAGACTGATCACCCACCTGGGGATTTCTGTTTGCAGAGCTCTGGTTGTTTTTTCTTGGGCCCGTAATACGGGGGTATTTAACAGGCCTCAGCTTAGTGCCGTATGAGATTGGGTATTTGGATGAACTGAGAGATGTTCTCCTCAGGGTCTCCTAGTAGCTCTCAGATTTCTTTGAACATACCCAGCATGTCTCGGGGCTCTCAGAAACATATAGTTCGAATTGTGAAAACCCAGTAAAGCATTGAGAGGTTTTACTCACAGAAATCAATGGCCATAGTATCAAGGCAGCCCATTTCTTTCACTGTGTCTGGGCAAGCTTCTTAAGGCTATTCTTCAAGGTTTTATTAAATCACTTTACCACGCCATCAGTTCCAGTTGTACACTGTTGTTCTCAGAGTCTTATGCCCATCACAGTTTTCATTTTGTCCATTATCTTAGACATGGATGTACTCCCCTTGCCAGTGAGGATCTCCTCAGAGAACCGCACCCCTTAGAAGAATAGTAACTATTACTTAAGATCTATTGTGGCATGTTTGACACGAAGGGGAAGACTTCAAGATACCTTTTAGCTTAGTACAAGATGACTAGAATATAGTGATTGCCCAGACTGGATGGTTCTAGCGGGACAAATATATCGATTGCAATTCTCAAAAAGAGAACCTCAATGATATGCAATGGGGATTTAGGTACCAGTTGAAAGACTTCTTTTGGCAAATATTTATTTTCTCTAAATATCTCTGGATGTGATTGTAAGCACCAATAAAACCGGGACAAGACATGATTTTGCGTTTCAGCCACAACTTGCTGTCCTGTGGTAAGATGCTCATGGACTGACTCCATCACCTCCTGCTGGAAGAGTGTTGAAAGTACTTGTTGGTAACATGCCTGACTGTCACCCTTAGAACCGGGCTGTTCTCGCTATAACAGACAAAATAGGGGCCTTGTACGTGACTCTTGGCCACCACAGAAATTACATGTCAAAATGCATCCCTTAAATTTGGATCATCTGGCTTGGCACTGGAAAACTGAGGTGGGCGGTGCCATACATGGCAATTGGTTGTTTTCCTCGAGGTGGGCTCTGGTCTTATCTAAAAGAGTTAGGAGAGAGCAAGGTGGCCCCAGATATGCCTTTACCCCTACTTGTGATTCACACTGAATCCACCCTTCGACCTGCACTAGAAGAATTTCCTTGCAGAGCAATTGTGCAATGGCATCCTGAGAGCGATTAGGAATGCATGTTCGTCATTGTGAAGGACCACCTATATCTCCCCAATATATTCCAGATCAATAACCTTGGCTTTTACATCTACTGAATGGAGGAGAGCAACACTGGACTTCGAGGCAATGCGACTACAGTTATTACTAGGCAGCTGCAGTTTGAGTCCCATCTTAGAAATTCTCCTCTCTCCTGCGGGGATGGTGACATTCTCCACACTTTAGAGGTCTAGTCTGTCTGAGATACTCCAGGCTATGGTAGGTAACCCGGCTTTAGTACATGCCTTTATGACCTTGAAGGCCTCTACTGGTGGGCTCCGAGTCATTGCCTCATGACCCAGTAACCCACTTCTGACCCAATGCGTGGAGGAGTATTGAGGTATAGGAGATCATATAAGTTGGCTTCAACCATCTTTACTGATTTACATTGGAAAGGTCTTCCCACTTTTCCAAGTTAAGAATCTCCCTATTTTTAAGAAGTCCCGGTCTCCTAATCACCACACCATTTACATATCCACTACAAATACAACTGACACTACTGTTGCTTGTGAAACACAGAACGCCACCCCCTTATCATCCCATCTAAGGTGAGAAAAGCAACTCTTAAATGCTGTGTCACAGCATTAATGAAAGAGCAGCAAAACACGCTGCCACAGAAATAAAGGTCTTGGACAGAGATGTCTCTCCCAAATAACCCATAACCCAATGTGCAGGTGTTTACATGAAACATTGGCACTTTCTAACCCAAATGATGTACAGAACTGTAATTACTTCAAGAATCTAAAGGGGTCCTTTTGCAAATGGCATTGCATCTCAGCATGGATGAACCACTTTGGGTGAATTTCTACCCACGAACACTTTCAGTACACTAAGATTATAAAAGCAACTTTGCAAAGTAATAGCGATGAGGATTATCTTCAATGCAACCACAAGAGACATTGTAAGAGCTGCCAAATCAGACCTCAGCGTTATCTCTTAATGCATTGCAAAGTGTGGCATTCAGGAACACAGACTCATTTGGCAAAATATCATTACAGTCCTACCACAGGCATCCCCATCAGGCATTATTCTAAGACAGAGTGGCACCCACTGGCAGACGCTAGGCTGGGACAAACTGACAAGGGTGCCACGTAAAGCTGATTGCTATTGAATACCTTAACGGAGAGCGATGATGTCACAATAGGCAGCAGTACATCCTACCAGCAGAGCCTTTCTCGCCAACAAAGGCGTCCATGGAGTGGGAGCATGCAGAGCACGTGAGTGTGGATAGTGTCTGGGTAAGGACACACCCTTTTAAAGTAATGCTGCACCATATGACATGACTAATTGTACTGAGGTGGACTGCTCCTTGCCATGCCGCTGTGGCACGAGGCAGTAACGGTAACCCACACTAGAGGGACATTTCTGACAAAGGTGGGCACTAGAAGCATCCATCCTCATACTTCTGGAGAAATTTGAGAGAAACGTGAATGACCCTCCTCTGCATGCCATAATGTGTTATGCCACCAATGAAGGAGTGGGCATGCAACTGCTCCTGTGTACACATGCAATTGTACGCGGATGATATAGTGGAGTTTCACCAACGATGCTTTTGTGTGAATATCCTATGCTATTCATGGCCATTAGAATTCTATAACATAACATGTGTAGGTCAAACGGACGTGTACCATCAAATCCATCTGTTAAGCACCTGCCATGCTAAGGCACCAGGTTACACCGCAGCGTGTATTATAGAAACCATGAGAAACAGCGACCTATTCAAATTGCCTAGGTTGCACCGTACGTACGTGTGTGGAAGTGTATCCTGAACCTTTAAATAAACATAAGACTGGAAAGCGGGCGGCGAAGCACGTTTCCCAGCATAATGAAAGGTAAGGAATCCAGGAATCCTCATACCGTGCCAGTAACTACTCCAAACGCGAATCCAGGAAACTCTGGCGTCCCTGTGATTGCTCAATAGGGATCCCTGCCAAATGCAGACATGAAATAGTCATCTGGAATCTTAAAAACAGTGCATAAACACCGGCAAGCTGGCCAAAGGTAGCGCAGTCACGAATCTCTGACTATTGTCCAAAGTTATAGAGAAAACTGCCCTCACAAATGCAATGCTTTTTAGCACGATATAGCCATTTATAACAGAGTTCAGCCAGCATACCGACTCAGCTTTTATCGACATCTGGGCATCTAGACAGTGATTAAAGGTATGCAACACTACTTTTCCGGTTAGACCTCTCTGCCACCTTCGAAACAGTCAACAGGTGTTGACTTGTTTCAAATCTTCATTGAGGGCCAATCATAACAGGTCTGTTTGGGCCTTTTGGTTCCTGACAAGATAACATGACTTGAAGAGTTCATCGGGGTTGTCGCTTGACCCCTCTGCTGTGTAACATCTACTTTTCCCCTTTCCACTGGCCCTTAGCACTAAATTGGTATCTCATTCTTATGTGGCCAAGTCACTGATCCTCCGCACCTCCATCAACAATTTGTTCACTTTCAAACACTTGCCAGAATGTTGGATTTTCTCAAAGACTGAATGCTGGCTGGGGCACAGCAACACAATCAAACCTGAAATCCTTTTTTTCTTTATAGAAATCGGTCAGTTTAATCAATCCATCTGATGGGAAAAGCACGTGTTCCATCAAGTATTCTAGTATTTAATAAATCTGGAAGTTCTTCTGGATGTCAAGATGTGTGCGGAAGAACAGATCTGTAAAGTAATGTGAAACTACCTTTGACAGTCAGCTGCTCAGAAGACTGATTCATCTAATTTGTCTGCAGTACAAAATCATCATTTGGGAGCTGCTACACAGCTTCTGAGACCCCTGGTCTACTGACCCTCACATTTAGTTGTTGAATAGTATGTATTGCTCAGTGGGAAATGGTATAACGTCCTTTCTTCGACGGTTGGAATTTTGATGGGTGTTTTACAAGTATGTGTTACTGAAAAAACTCATCGAAATATATAGGGGGAGCGGAGATCGGGAAATTGTAAAACAATAGAGGATAGGGGCTTGGAGGGGAGCCCCCTCAAAAATAAAAAATAAATCAATTTTGTAAAATAAAACATCGAAATTCCGACTGTCGATAAAATGACATGGAACCGGAAAAACACTGTTGGTCTGAAATAAATAACATTGGATTTTCCATTCTAAATGGATTTGGTCTGATTCACTTTTCCAAAATTATGACTGCTTTTACAGTGGAAGCCATCACCACAAGAGATCCTGAAGCACTCTATGCTTTGTCCATTTGCATAAGGAAAGTAAACATTTCCACAATAGTGCATGACATCTTCAGAATTATTATTTTGTGAGTAGCTGTATTCCTATGTTTACATTTTATGTGTGTGCCTGTGTTATACACCATCAATGTGTTAAGTGTGATGTTCTAGTCTTATGTGTCACACTTCTTCATAAATTGTGCAAAATAGTTTGTTTCTATGTACTTCCTTACATTTAGGTGATTAACTTGTTTATGCATTATGCAGAAATGGATGGGAATAGTTCTGTTAATTAAATGATTACAGCTAGTTCTTGTGTTGTTACTGTGCCACATCATATTGTTGTATAGCCCAATAGGTAACAGTTTTTAAATAAAGACCTATTTTATATGTTCAGATTAGTTTAAAATGTAATTCAATGCCTCGCATATCTGCTTTAGTAAACACAAACACCTGTGTCTGCTCATGAAAGAACACAATGCACAAATCTTAGTATGGTGGTGTATGTCACAGAGGGCCTCAATAACACCCTGATGTTCAAAGACAGTTCGAGGGTCTTTATTGAAAGATTTAGAATGGGGTTCATCAAGGGCCATCCCTCTCTCATCTCCCCCCAGTGGTTTCCTTGCTCATCCAGACATCCCTCAACCTATGTGTGGTCACTAGAGATTGGTAACTCCTACTGTCCAAATCAATGCTTGGCTGGTCGCTATGGTTTATGAGCAAACACCCTTTCTATGTGTCTCCCTCTGGTGAATCCTAACCTAGGTCCCACAATGCAATTAGTACAAGAAGAGATTCCTCCCAGACACTCCGATCCCACTTAGTAATTTCCTTTTCACACCTAATATTCTATCCTTTGTCTCCCTTCCTTCATCGCTCCCGACCCTCTTGCTCACACTCCCCTTTTTGTCTCGCTTTTTGCTCTTCCCATTTCTCCTTTCCATGCTCGCTCTCTAATCCTTTTCCCATTTGCTCTCTACCATTATTATCCACTCCCCTCACTACTACTCTCCTCTCCTTTTCACACTACTACTCCCCCAACCACACAACTGCTACTACTCTCACCTCCCCACACTAATACTACTTTCCCCTCTCGACTTTCGCTACGCTCCCCTCGTCTCACACCTTTTCCCTCAAACACACTCGTTTTACTCTCATTCACTTTTCAGTCATTCTCATTCACCCTCTTCTCTACCTCTGTTTGCCTCACTCACACTCCGTGACAAGACACTTGCACCCAAGTTCCATTGTCTCCTCCCAACCAATACCTCACCCTGCATACTCCTTCAGCAATCCTTTTCAATGCCCTCCTACAATGTGCATCTGCCTCTTGGTCCTTTGGTCCTGCTTCTCTTCCCTCGACCTCACTTGAACAACAAAGCCCTTCTTGTTGTCTTAGCCCCTTTTTATCCTCCCATTCCCCCACCATTGCTTCTCTCCCTCAGATGTTTCCATGGGCCAATCACTGCCTTTCTTTTCCACAGGAGAGGTTTTACAAGTAGGAAAACACATAGAGGGGGTTTAAGCCCTGGCCCTCCTTGCATGCGGGTCCACTGGCTATCTGCAAGGGTGGTCTACTGTAATCATAATCAGTTTCCCAGTTCCTATTAGGGCATGTCCTAATGCCCTATAAACACTTCTGTACAGGTGCGTTATAAATGCCATATCATATCATATCATGCCAGAGTGATGTTAGCCATTTGACGTGAGGACCCCAATGTGGCCCTGCCTGGCTAAGGAAACTGTCTCTGTGTGAATCGTATAGAGCACTGGGATTACAAGTTTGTGGTGCAGATCGCTTTTTGACCTTGCTGAATGTGACATTAACTCTCCGCACTGGTGGTCCACGTCGCATATAGTGTTTTGACCGCCGGTCTTATGTGCGGTTTGCTCAATGGTGCAGCAGTTCCTCACTGGCTGTCTCTCTTTGGGGCTTTCTTCTACACTGCCAGGTCTTCTGGGAACTGTAATACTTAGAGATACCGCATGGCCACCGTTGCACAGAATACAAGTAAATACAGAATAAACTATTTCTGGGGCAGGACTGGCTGTGGTGAAATCCCTCATAGGCGTCCCACCCCAAGCTGAGAGGGGTTGTCATTCCTTCATGGTTGGGACAACTCCCTGACCCTGTCACAGAAGCCTCTATAAATTGGTCTCAGCATTCAGTTATTAGAGGCATGTCCTAGTGGTTATTTACTGTAATACCTCTCAATCACCTATAATCTATACACTTTTGCAAATCTCCTCTAATTTTTCATGAAAACTATTCTCCACCACTTCCCGAACCAATTGGAGGCCATGGTCTCCCTGTCTCAATGCCCACTTGACTCCTCAGGAGGCCCACATCATCGAACCAAATCAGTGTCGACCACCAGTGGGAGCGCATTGACTCAAACATCTAGACATTAGCTCAAACACATCAAATTATAATTGTTCATTTATAACACGCTTAATAGCAGAGATTGGTTTCTAAGTGCAGGGTCAGCATTCAAACCTGTGTTGCACTGTGTTTTCTTGCTTCCAAGACAAATGCATGGCCCCTGAGCTATCTCCCTCACAGAAGTCCTGCCCCATGCTGTTCAGCACTGCAAATAAGAATGAAGATGAAGATACTTTGAAGAGGCTTGGTCCCCTTGGTCCACTTTTGGGATCAGCGTGACTTTTAGGAACCCCCTTCTTTACCTTTTTCTACAAAAATTTGAATATTGACATTGCTGAACAATCTAATTGACTTGCCAACCCCAGCTCATCAGCCCAGCATGCCTGACCAATCGCAGCTCATCAGTCCAGCATTCCTGTGAAAAGTCTGCATTCTCTGTGTCTTCACAGGGTGGGTTTTCTGAGTGGTTCTAATTGATTGTTTGCATTTTATTGTTTCATTGAATTAATTAATTGGACATCTCTTCAATTTTGAACCATTGTACTTAAGTTGGTTGGGCTGCTACCTTTATCAGTTCACACCCATACAGAAAATATTGCCTGCTCTCAGCCAGCGCTACCACACAAGTCAATGGAGGTATACATTTTAGGGGTGTGCCTGTTTCATCTTTTTATCTGGGATCACTGCTATTTTAGTAGAAGTTAGGGCTGAGTAGGCAGTTTAGCAACTACTCATCCCTGTACTCCTGCAGAGCAGTAGTTCTTTTGTTGTCACAAACCTGATGTCCATGTGAAAGGTTGTATGATATTATTCTCTGACCTATCTTTAGTATTTTGATATAGAGACTTCCTAGAAATTAAATCAATCTTACAATTATACTTCCTCTAAGAAGCTAAACAATTACAAATCTTTGGGTTCTGATTTTTTGACAGGTATAGGGATGTGTCCAAATAATGTCTTGTCATTCTATAAGTCAAACAGTCACCTCCTTTCAAAATCCAACTCTATCCATGCTTGACTCCTTCCAATTTTCTCCCCATCACCATGATCCCATTTCTTGGTAGACCTGGTGCACAGTTGCTTCAGAACAATTTATTTTTCCTTCCTGCCTCTTGCTAACACCAGCTCCATTCGTGCTTCTTTCCTCCACTCCTTTATCCCCTGGACCCTTCGGGTCAGCAATGTATTGGCCTAGTGAACACTATCCATAAGCCTTGAAATGGTCTTCTTCTCTTTGGATTTCCAATGTGATAAAAGTGGCCACGACACTAATGAGGATGTTGGATTACATTTGGCACTTCAACTCCATTTCTGCTGATCATATCTTCCAGGAGCATGTACAGTGATACTATTGCCTCCTAAAAGCTTGTAAAAAGACTGATTTTCAGAGTGTGTCTCCTCAGTCACAATTCTTCAAAAATAATTATATTCAGAAGATAAAAATGTCATTAGGTACTTTTTCACAAGCCATGCTGCTATTTCACAATCCTTCTCAAAATCCTTAAATCACAGGTTGGTGCTCCTGTTGTTCCTCCGTCTCTTAAAACCAGACTAGGTTGGTTGAATCCCATCCTCTACTCTCTGTTGTCCGCCTATCTTGAGTAAGTGTATCCTATTTCCACTGAATACATTGATCTGTTACTTCAGCAGTTTAAATCTAGCTACATCTGATAGCTGTCCTATTAATTTTTTGTTAAGATTAATGGTTCAAATATTTAAACCTTTATCTTTCCATCCATTCTCAAAGATACTAAAATTAGAAAACAAGGAGAATACATCCATTAAATCCCTTAGAGTTCAGCGTTTCCCCATATAGAACACCATTCCATGAATTACCCTCACAAGAATTGAGCATGGAATTTACCCATCTCTATGTTTTCCTTTCCCTGTCCTAAAGATTATTCTTCCTTAATTCCCCAAAAAATGTCCTGTAAAAACTGGATAGTTGCAATTAACAATGGGTAGGAATCACCTGCTGTAATCCATGTCCAGATATCTTAACATCTCCCATGCCTCTTCCTTCAATCAATTTACCAAGGTATCACGTACAGATCTCTGTTAAAGCTGGGGAAAACAAGACAATATGTTACAATGTTTCTGTGTTTTCCTTCCAGTTGCAGAATCTGCATCTGGAATCTGGGACTTGTCCATATAGTTTCAGAATGTGTTGTGTCGGCAAGATGTTAAAGCGAAATCTCATAAACTGTGATCTGTACCACTCAGATGGAGAGTGTTTTAGGTATTTAGGGATGGAGTCATACATCTTCGTTTCAGATTTCATATGGATCTAATGAAGGTAGGATCCTCTAACCCTTTGAGTCTCAATCCATTCATCTTCTTTCAAAGGTATTTTGACTTTCCCTGGATTTGATAAAAGGGTTTCCAGGGAAGCACCCAGAGCGTCCATCAGGGCTAGGCAAACATTCACCATTGGTCTAAAAGATTATTCCCTTTCACGCATTTCTCCTGTATTAAGCTTGAATAGGGGTTAGGGTTTTCGTCCAATGTGCATTTCCTGAATAGAGATAACGATTTCAGAGCGTGTTGGTATACATGGATGTCAGCCACAGCTCGTATCTGATCATCGCTATCAAAACGTTTTGGGGCAATCTCAAGATCTTCCTCCAAAACAAAGCTTCCAGACTATTCCAAATAAATTTTCCATGAGTAAACATACTGACTTCTGCACCATATGTCAAACATGCCACTACCTTAAATTAATAGAAAGCAAGCATCGGAAGGATGGAGAATCTACAATATTTCCTGTAGATCAATCGGCCTTGGGCTGTTAAGGTTTTAACTTTCGTCTTTAGATCTTGCTGTCGTGGCATGTCTGCACTAATGGAATTTAACTGTATGCCAAGGTAAACTAGTGAGGTAACTTGGGATAAGATCTGATTCCCCAAGTACCATTTAAACATTTTCTTCGGTTTGCCCTTTCCACTAGAGAACACCAAGAGGTTTGTTTTGGCGACATTTATTTCTAGGCCATTTTTTGCATGTATTTTTGCAAGTCTGTTAAAGCTCTATGAGGGCTTGTGGGAGTCTGGTCCATAAGTTCTACGTTGTCCACATATAAAATTAGATCCGCGAGGAAAAAGTTTAATAAAGTGGGAGCCAGAGGGCATCCCTGTTTTAGTCCTCTGTAAGTGAAGATTTCTTTTGTTAGGGCTCCTTGATAGTTCAATCTAATTTGGACTCTAGTGGAGGATTATAGGGCCTCTATGGGACCCAGTATCTCGCTAGGACAATTAGCGTCCTACATTTGTGTCGACAATAAGTTCCTGTCCACCATGTCAAACGCTTTTCTCAGGTCTATAAAGGCGATATATATTTTAGATTGACGTTGTTGTGGCGCAGCCTTTTAGGAGATTTATCACAAACAGACTTAGCTCTGTCCCAACTCCCAGAACGGATCCAGATTGTTGTGGGTCAGATCCACTGGAGGCTTCAATCCATTTACTCAAAGGGTTTAGCAGCAAGGCTGCAAACAGTTTCCCCAAAACGTCCAGAAGGGTGATAGGACGGTAGCTGAAGGGATCCGTCCTATCACCCTACTTGAAAGGCGAACAATGATGGCTTTTCTCCTGAATCAGGTAAAGTACCTGAACTCATGACCAAGGTAGAAAGATCAAAGATTAATGGAATCTAGGTCTCTCCATGGTTCTTTATCATGGAGTTGGTCAATCCATCCGTGCCGGATGCATTCGATGCATTGGCTTTCCTTATCAGGACATAGACATGTCTTGAGGAGCTCCCCAGCCAACAGGTCAAGTAGGAGGGAATGGGCATGCAACATAAGTGAACGTTCTCCAAAACAGACTCAGAGATAAGATGAACATTGCTCTGAACAGCTTTGACGCCAGTGCACCCTTTTACTGAAAACATTGCAAGTGGGTTGCATGAGAAACATTAAAATTTGCCATGCTCACAACTTCCTAAAAATGAGTAAAGATTTCCATGTCGTTTTCCCTATTAATGATTCTAAGTTTGTATACTGCGCCAAACCACCCATCACAAATCTCCCAGGCTTCTCTGTTTCTGCAAAATGTTAATGACACTGAGCACTGTCTTTTGCTCAACAGTGGTCAAGCTTTTAAGGTTTTCGGATGTGCCATTCTGAGCCTGGGCACCCTGGATCTATAGACAGGATAGCTGGAAAGAAATACTGTACTTTGGAATGAGGGTAGGTTTTAAACCGTTGCTTCTCTGGGAGAAAACCCCTGAATCAAGGCTGCTAGGAACGTTATGGAGATGGCTATAGTGGTGTGTGAGGCAGGACTTCTCTTAAGCTGAGGCTGGGCTGCTATGGGAGTTCATCTGCATAAGCTAGCCTCTATATGTATCATTCTTTGTTGTCTATTGCCTGTTTCCATAGTTAAAATGTATGCCCCAATAAATATTTATTTCCTGACACATTTAGAATTGTAGACACCAACATCTGTGGTGTTAGGAAATATGTTTTTCTTATCAAACTGTTAATGGCAATGCTTGGAGTACTGATATTAACAACACACAATACAAAACAAAAGAACAATACCTACTGCTCTTTCCCAACAGCAGTCTCTGCATCACAGTTCAATGGTAGCGTTACAGAGTTGCATTTTGGGAGTAGTAGATCATGTAGTCTATATTAGGTTTAAATATCCAGTTGAGTGGGACTAGGCAGTTGGATAAACTTCCGAAAATGTCCCTAACTAAAAAAGGTAACTTTCAGTCAGCCAAATCTCCAGGGGTTTTCCTCTCACACTCAACATATAGTGGATCTGGGAAAAGCAATTATCAACCTCCTTCAGGACTTATCTGGGTAATATGGAACTGCTCTAAAAAGCAAACATACAAATCCTGACCCTCACTCTGAAGGTCCAGTCACCTGGATATATGTTCCAATGGAATTGTGCTCAGTCAGGCAATCAAAATGGCAACACAATGCTCCCCAGAGTAATGTTTCCATAGTGCATTTGCACAGTCCAATAGTAAAAAAAGACATATCCAACTTTGGTCTGCGAGTTTTCACAAATCCCTATTATTTTGCATTTAAAGTCGGCATGACCCAGATATCTTGCTGATGAATCGGCAAGTGCGGGGGCAGTGGCCTGTCCTCAACATCTCCAGTGTCTGCCTTGCCCTCCACATCACCAGCCCTGGCAGCAACCAAAGCCCCTGTCTGCGGAAAGCAACGTGCATAACACTGCTCTGCGTGTCTCAGGGCTTCAGATGCAATGCGTGTTGCCTCCTTAAAATGCCACAACATCCTCCCCAGATATTGGAAGGTGTTGCTCAGTCACAATGCCACGTGCATCTCTATCTATAGTGACTATTGTCTGCGGTTTTACCTTTTTGCATTTCTCCTGATAACACTTATGATTAAGTGGAAAGCTTAACTACCGTTTGCGCAGAACTCCGGATTACACATGCCATGCTGTTGCAAAATAGGAAAATTGGATCATGGAAGGAACTTCGGATGTGTTCCGCATCTGCGGCGAAGAGCTTACAAGCTTACAATCGTTGCACTGCCAATGAACATTCAGGCTAGTGGGTCCCTTGTTCAGTACAGGTAGTCTCAGTTTGTTTTAATCGGCTAGGCACGTGAACTCAGTCGCCCCAACGCAATGGCGCATAATAGTATTACTGCAGAAGCCTGGACTGCTTTTCTGAATTTCTCTTTGTGCTGGTTTGAGTCATGGGCAATGCTATAGGTGAGGCACACCTGCGCGGCTTCTGAAACCCTGTGGATCGACCTTAACACTCGGGCGTGGCTGAGGCAGAGAACACTCCTAATGGCTCAATTGCTGGACTTGCTGAAGAAGCAGTCATTCTATGCTGATAAATAGTGTTATTTCACAGCAGACAACGTCATTTCCAGTGCCTCATCTCTTTCTCGATCATTCGCAGGAGTTGCTGGTTTTTTTGGCATCATTCATGCCACCCTTTAGCCACCATAAAAATGAGAGAACTTATTTTTCTTTACACAACCTCCCCTGAAGTGTAGTGCTTGTTATAACCATGAAGGCAGATTAAAAAAAAAAAAAAAATACAAACGCATATTCACCAGTGTGGCACTCCTCCATAACAGCGACACCAAAGTGCTGCCAAACATGGCCGCCACTTTTTTCCATTTGCTAAAATGGAGGAGTGCCAGAGGAATCTGCATGTAAAATGCCTGATACCGAAAGTGCAGATTGCTAGCTTGGTTTATCGCCCTTCCAAGCAACCAGCACATATATTCCGAAAGTGGCGCATTCATTCCGACTACAGAACAAAGCGTCAGCTTCAGAATAGGTGTTAAGCACCGAAAATGTTGCTAATGCTTTCTGCGACCTTTTCGGTACTTAACACTGTCTTCAGAATCGGGCCCTCGGTATTTGAGTTCACGTGCTGTAATTTAACATACACACAGATAATATTGTGTGGATAGCTGAAAGGTAAAGAGCTCTCCTCGAAAGTGGAACAAGCGCAAGCCTGCACTTTCCAAGTGTGAATCCAGCCTCGGCCCTTCATCCGTCAATACATTCACTACCATTATAGTGGTTATAATAACAGCTACGATTAATTAGTGCTTATAAGTGAGAGTAGTCTGGCATGAAGCGCTATAAGAAACGTTATTATCATAATGACGCATATGGTTTTCATATTTGATCGAAAGCTTCTTTTCGGTGTACTGTACATGACTGCAATGTTAGGGGCAAGTGTGCACCAGACCAACACATAGTTTTTCTCTTGCAAATGGGCATTGAAGCAGATGTGAATATTGCTTTGAATTTTGAAAAGAGCACTTCTCTCAGAACTACAGCTCCACGTTCTTCACTAGTGCTCATGATTGATAGAGTTCCAGGTACATGTGTATTTCTTTGATGTTTTGCTATTTTTGCTATTTTTGACTTTGCATTTTCTTCTTTGTGCGTGATTAACTCCCTTCTTTTCAGGATCCTGTTCAGGGTTATTTAGGTTTTCATTGCCCCATGGCGTGCGCTCCTGAAACCACCCTACATTGCTAAAGGCACTGACATGGGGAGATATGGGGAGATATTTGTTCTGCGCGTGAAATGGAAAGACTTACACAATGTGTTAAATATCAATAATGTAACAGTAAAAGTGGAAGCCTTACTTTCAGTCAGAGATTAAATATGACATCATTTCAAAGGGATTTTAAAGAAATTCTTTAGAACTGTAGACCAGAAATATTCACGGCTTTTTCCGGCTTTGATGTTATAAAGTGGAAGGAGTGTTGACAGGGAGCACCGCCCCGTGAGTCATTTTCAAAGTAAAGCTTAAATCAAGAATGCTGCTTCTTTGGCACCTTCCCACTAGCTATTGACATGCGCACTATTGTCGCTATGGTTACCTCCTAGGAGCAGCAATGTGAATGATATCTATGCGTGAAAAATGAAGCCAGTGCAGCACAGAACTTCAGCTAATAGTCCTATCTATCAATTAGAGATGGGACGAGGAACGAGAACGTTACACGACTCAAAATGTGACACCATATATATTCATAGGAGTTTTAGCCAATCTTCTTGTTAAACTGGCTCATGTAAGCCCAACGCACTGTTGAAAGTTGATACACCATGATATGATATGACATTAGTAACCCTCTTCACAGGCTATACCGAGGGTAACGGCCCAGCAGCCTAAGTTAAAGACCTTAGTGCATCCGGCAAATGGAGACAGTGAGAAGCAGCATCATCACCACAATCAGGTAAGTCGGGCTGGGGAGGGGAGTTTGGGATGTACATTTTTTTTAAAAGGGAACAGAGGGTGGGGAGAAGGTGACAGTCCGAGGTAGGTGAGGCATCCTGCGAGTTCCATGGAACGAGGGCTGAGATCAGCGGTTGCAGCCCACGACCCAAGGAACCTGATTGGCTGCTCCCCCCTGCCCCAGGTGCTAATGTGTCTTATATAATGTTTCCTATTTCATTTAAATCACAAGTAGTCAGGCCATCAACTCTGGCTGAGTGTGGTGAGGCAGCAACACTCAGACTAGGGCCAGAGTCTGCTACCTTTAGCTCTCCAGACATTTTGGACTGCAAATCCCATCAACCCTACCCAGTATAGTTAATGTTGAGGCAGCATGGAAGGCTAAGTCCAAAACAAATCGGATGGCACAATTTGGAGGCCCCTGTTCTAGAGTAATGATACAAAAGATGAAGCTTCAATTTGTGCACACACAAATCACCTTCAAGTCTTGTTGCATCATCTATAAGGCAAGTCGCCGGCAAGTCACCCAGCTACCTCGCGGAGAAACTCTGCATCTCCGGCAGACAGCGCACCAGCAGAAGCCAGGATACGTGCAGACTTGCAATCCACTGCTGCAAACAGAAAAGGACCAGAAAACAAGCCTTTTCTGCCTACGCCCCAAGACTATGGAACCTCCTCCCTGTCAGCATCAGACTTGCCCCCAAGCTCCTACAATTAATATGCTATGATATGATGTGTAATTTATTACTACCCTGTACACAAGTGTTTCTAGGCGTGACAAGACAAGGAAGGGAAGACAGAGGGAGGACAAAACAAACAATCTTACTAGGCCTTGTGTCGTTCAGAGCATGCAAGTGCAAGGGGAAGGGAGAGGAGAAGTGACAGGGGGAGGGAAAGGGAGAGTGAAAAGCATAGCTCAAGTAAGTGCCACCGGGGTGGCCAGTTCTTATTAAGTTCAAGGTGGCAGTGGACTATAGGGTAGCAGATACAGTCTCTAGTGTGCGGTAGACCCGGAGGCAGTGCATGGCGCTACTGGTCGTGAAGGAGCCTGGTCCCATAGGTTTCAGAGGGAGGCCAGGTACCAGTAAGTGCAGCAGACAAGAACATCAGCAGGGGAGAGTGAGAAAGCAGAAGTGAAACGGAAGGTCTTGAGTTGCTTCCGGAAACTGAGGTGGTCCTGCTCAAGTTTGAGATTGGCATGGAGGCAGTTCCAGAAGGAGGCACCAGCCGAGGAGAGAGATCTAGCTAAGGCCAAGGACAAGTCTTGCAGTCTTGTTCTGGATTAGTTGCAGAGGGCAAAGAGTAGAGTCAGGCAGATTTAGAAAGAGACTGTTGCAGTTGTCTAGCCTAGAGAGAACCAGGGCACTGGAGACAGTGACCTTCGTGGGAAGGTGAGAAAACAGCGATCAGCACTGAGGAGATGCAGCTAGTAGTGAGACTTCTTAGAGACGTCTTTAATGTGAGGAGAGAAGGAGAGGGTGGAGTTGATCATGACAGGAATGTTTTATGCCTTGCAAGAAGGCACAGGTAGAGGGCCCAAGGAGGGCGGCCATAGTGAAAGAGGGAAAGCGAGAGCAGGGGTCCCAATGAGAGGGATCTCAGTTTAACTGGCCTTCAGGTAGAGATTGTTTGAGGCACACTGTAAAGACTGGAGGTGGGTGTCTGTAATCCTGCTCTCAATATGGTGGAGGAGATGCACAGAGAATCCCAGCCAAGGTTCTCTATTCGGTAGCTGCGGTCGAGCAACCAAGGCTTAAGCTCTCAGGAGGTGATTCCGGCTGGTTCTTAAGTACAGTGTAGTCCCCAAGCACCCACAAAGGAATGTCCACACACTGTATTAGTGAAACACACAGTCCTTATATAATTCAGGTTCAAGGTTATATACACAATCACAATAACTAACATTCTGCTCAGTTAATCTACAATGGCAAATATATACACAGTTCTACGTGGTACCACAATTACTATCAGATTTCATTAAAGTGTGCAACTGTGCTCTGGTCAGATGTCAAACAAATCAATTAATAAAGGGAACCAACAATAGTCATAGGAGGAAAGCAGTTGGTTAGAACAATGGGCAGAATACTGGGCCCCTACCACCAGGCACAGTTCTGTATGACGATCCCCACACCTGGGCAAGTTGTAAATAAATATATAACACAAGCCAAGTCCATATATTGTTTCTATGAGTCTTAGTTCCTTCTAAAATAGTTCTACCACACCAATGTACCTGGAATAGCAGAGTTCGACATTGTGTCATCGATGGATCCTTCTGGAGCGACTCCCTTTAGGGCTAGAGTCATGGATCGTCGAGATCCCTCGAAGAATTGGTGAACAACTGCATCAAGGCAGCAGCTTTGGTCCTGGTGGTGCTCGTCGACTATCGGTCATGGACGTCCTGCGAAAATGAGGCATGCGGGGCACCTCTGAGTCGATAGCTTGTTACTGCAAATAGTCTGTGAAGAACTTTGGCCCAGCAAGGGCGGTGAGTTGTTCGGTGTCTCTGCGGTCTTCGGGTGATGTGAAACCCACTGGTGGATGCTCCCCGGCGCATCAGCAGCCTTGACTTTCTCTGGTGGGACAAAGCAGTCGACGGTGCAGGCGAGAGCGTCCTTGGATTCAAAGTGTCTTAATGAGGTGGAGAGTTGCGGCTCTGGTCGTTGGTGGCACAGCGTCAAGCGGTCCCCGCTTCTGGGCAACACGGCTTCGACGGGACTCCAGCGGTTATATCAAACCTGCGAACCCTGGTCGACGATGGTGGACGTATTGTCCTGTGCTTCTCTTCATTCTCCTTGGCGTTCCCCGTCTCCGTTCGGCAGCATGTCGAGGGTCTGACTTCCAGGGAGCTTCGGCAAAGGTTAGCGGTGCACATTGGTCCCTCATAGCTCGGGAAGAGGTCTCCTAGCCAGATCCTGTCTTAGATCAGTCTTGACGTCATGGCGACTTTCAGATTGTGGTGAAGGTAACAGCAGTCAACCTTCTTCTGAGGGTTTGGCAGGCGAGATCAAGCATCAGTTTCGACTTCAGCTTCTGAACGATTTCTAGCAGTGAGAAGCCCCCACATATACTGTTCTGTCTCTCGTTCATTCTGCTAGGTCACATTCAGGCAACCAATCACTCAAAAGGGCATTCAGCAGTCAGGCAGCCAATCAGGCTTACAGTGCATTCAGGCCATCCTCCTCCCTCTCAAACACTCACAGCAAGGAATGTGTATTGGGACAAATACCCAGCCATTCAGCACTGCACACCTCATTCATGCCACTTTCGGGCAGGGCTGTCTCAGTCTTCATGTCACATACCAGAAACTAGACACCCATAACAACAAGTGCATATTGGTGATCCACTCCATTCACCCAGGTCCCACCCCAAGGGTGGCCTGGACTTCCCCACAATACCATATATGTTACTTCCACCCAACAGCCAGTCAGGGGGATGGGACAGAGGCAGGGCTTCCCAGGACTTTGGGAAAAACAAGGTAACAGGCAATAGAAAGCAAGAGGCCACAGGGGCTATCTTGTTTACTATCAGGAATCAACTGATTCCAAAGGCAGGGGCTGGGTATCCCCAAAATGGAGGATACTCAGAGCACCTGTCAAATACATCATGGAGCTGCCACCAGCTCATACCCTGCTCTGTGGGTCGCACACCTCTTCCCACAAACATACACTAGGTGAACAGGGTTATACCCCCACCAATGGGTGCCATAAGTGTATCCCAAGGGTCTGTACACCAAACCAAAAATAGGAAGAGCTGCACTGCTAGGAGTCCCACATGGACTCCTGGGCAGAAAACAACACAGAACACATATGAAAAAGCACTGCAGGACAAGGACAGGGATACCCTGTCCCTCCAATGCATTTCCAGCATCATAGTCACCCCCCCAAGACTGAGGTTAGGGTGTCTAATCTCCCACGAGATTAACGCTCTCATCCAGAAGGTCAACAGACCTCCTGGAATGGCCATCTGCATTATCTTGACACTTCAATGGTCTATGCTCAATGGTGAAGTCTAGCCATTGCAGGCTAATGGACCACCAGAGCAGTTTCGGGTTTTCACCCTTCATCTGTGTGATGCTGGAAATGCATTGGAGGGACAGGGCATCCGTATCCTTGTCCTTTACTGCTTTTTATCGTGTGTTCTGTTGTGTTTTCCGTGCAGGAGTTCATGTGGGACTCCTGGCGGTGCCGCGCTCTCTCTTTTGGTTTGGTGAACAGACCCATGGGATACCCTTAGGGCACCCATGGGTAGGGGTGCAACCCTGTGCCCCTAGTGTATGTTTTTGGGCACCTGTGTGACCCACAGAGCAGGGTACGGGCTGGTGGTAGCCCTGTGCTGAAATGACTGGTGCCCTGAGCGTCCTCATTTGGGATGCCCAGGCCCTGTCGTTGGAATCGGTAGATTCCGGATGGAGACAAAATGGTCCCCATGGCCTCTTGCCTTCCATCACCTGTTACCTTGATCTTCCCAAAGTCCCGGGAAGCCCTGCCTCTGTTCCTTCCCCCTGACTGGCTGTTGGGTGGAAGTTCCATATATGGTAGTGTGGAGAAGTGCCGACCAGACTGGCTGGAGCCTTCTCAACGACCGTATGTTGTGGGTACGCCTGTGGGTGGGACCTGGGTGAATGGAGTGTGTGACGAATATGCATTCTATGTTGTGGCTGTCTAGTATCTTGTGGTTGACACAATGGTTGAGACAGCCCTGCCCAAAACCGGTATGAATGCAACTTGGAGTGTTGAAAGGCTCGGTACTTGTCCCAATACAGATAACTTGTTGTGAGTGTCTGGATAGAAGTGAATGGCCTGAATTCCCTGTGTGCCTGATTGGCTGCCTGCCTGCATGAATGACCGTAGTCGTGATTGGATGCTTGAGTGTGACCCAGCGGAATGAATGGGAAATCAACAGTATATCTGGGGACCTCTCACTGCTAGGAATGGTGTTCAGAAGCTGAAGTCCACTACGACGAGTAACTGGAGTAACTGAAGCTTGATCTTGAAACCCTGCTGGACGAGAAGAATTGCTGTTGCTCTCCTTCACAATCTGAAAGATGCTGTGCTTCAAGAACTGACTCAGAGAGGACCTCGTAAGGTGCCCTGTTCCCGAGCTAAGAGGGACCATCGTGCACAGCTAATCTTTGCCTAAGTTCCCTGGTAGACAGACCTTCGACAGTCTGCCGACCCGATACGGGGACTGCTGCGGAACGCCAAAGAGAAGCGCCCGGATAGTTGTCCACCACTGTCGATGACTGCCGTCGCTGACTAGAGCCACCGTGCTCCTGTTGCCTAAGAATTTAATTGATCCAAGGACGCTCTCGTCCACATTGTCGCTGCTGTATCCTGCTGGAGAAGGCCTGACCGTCGACGCGCTGAGAAGCATACACCGGTGGGTTTCCCGCCACCCAAAGACCACAGAGACGCCGACGACTCGACGCCCTTGCTGGGCCCCATTTCTTCAACTCTTTGCGGTCCAGAACTATCAACACCGAGGTGCCCCGCACGCCTCTTCCTTGCAGGACGTTTACGCTTCCCCATCAACGAGCAACGCTAGGAACGACGCAGCCACTTCACCGTCATAGCTCAACCTGTTCTTCGTCGGACGTTCGATGACCCGTGACTCCTGCCTGAAAGGGAGGACATTCAAGAAGGGTTGTCGATTTCCCCAACGTGGAACTCTACAACGCCAGGTACTTTAGGGTTGCAGAACTATTGGAAAGTCTAGTGTGAACAATATATGGACTGGGCTTGTATCTTTCTTCTACAGGTTGCCCAGGTGGGGGGATCTCCATACAGAACTCTGTCTAGGTAACGGGGCCAGTATTCTGCCTATTTCTCAACCATCTTGCTTTCCTTCCTCTCTCTACTGCTGGTTTCCTCTTTATTTTGATCTGTGTGTCATTCTGACCGTATGCACTTTAAAGAGATCTAATAACGTTAGTGGTACCACTTTAGAATTGTACATATTTGCCATTGTTGATTTTCAGAGTACAAAGTGAGTTCTCATGATCATGTATATGACCTTGAATATTAATTATATAAAGACTGTGTTGTAACCGATACAGTGTGTGGACATTCCTTGGTGGGTGCTTGGGGACTACACTGTACTTAAGAACCAGCTTGCATCACCTCCTGAGAAGGTAGGCCTTGATTGCTCGACCACAACTACCAATAATAGACAATCTTGGCAGGGGTCTCTGGGCTTCCCCTCTACCATATAGAGAGCGGAAGTGCAGACCCCCCCCCGGTCTTTACAATCGGCATAAGGCACTTTAAGGGCTTATGGTCTGTTTGGACCTTGAAGGTAGACCCTGTAAGGTAGGGCCTAAAACGCCTAAGGCTCCAAACTATACTGAAACATTCATTTTCAACGGTAGCCCACCTAGGTTCTCTACCCTTGAGTAGTCTACTGATGAAGATGATCAGATTTTCCCTCCCTTTGTCATCTAACTGGGACAAGACAGCTCCAATTCCGGTGTTGCAGGCATCCGTCTGGACGATAAAGGGTTTGCTCTAATCAGGCGCACACAACACCGGCGCTCTACACAGACTTTCTTTCAAGCCAACAAAAGCCCTCTGACAGTCATCTGTCCAATTAACCTTCCTTGGTTGTTTGGGCGAAGTCAGAGATGTCAGAGGGGCAGCTATGGTTTCATAGTCTGCCATGAAGTTGCGATAGTACCCAGTGAGGCCCAAAAAGGCTCTCACCTGGGTTTGAGTAGGGAGAGTCTCCCAGTCATTTACATCCTGTACTTTACTGGGCAGAGGTTGGATTTGACCCCCTCCTACCTCATGACCAAAATAAGTGACTTTCCCCTGAGCTATTTGGCACTTGGTGGCCTTTATAGTGAGGTTAGCCCTTTTGAAGGCCTGCAACACCTTATCCAGATGTGTCTAATGCTCTCCCCATGTGGAACTGTAGACAGCAATATCGTTTAGGTACCGAGTGCATGATTGATCAACCTCTGGAAGGTGGCAGGTGCATTTAACTTAAAAGGCATGTCTCTAAACTAGTAGAGCCCCTCAGGTGTTGAGAATGTTGTCTTGTCCTTGGCATGGTCCGTCAGAGCTATTTGCCAATAGCCTGAGGTAAGGTCTAAGGTGCTCACAAATTTGGCAGCACCTATGGTGTTCACAAGCTCAACAGCCCTGGGCAATGGCTGCACATCAGTTTTGGTGATGGCATTGACCCGTCTCTAGTCCACACAGAACCTCCAATCCTTGGTACCTGCCTGGGAACTTGCCTTGGGGACAAGGACCACTGGACTGAACCAGGGACTGGTTGAGGGTTCAATAACACCCAGATCCAACATCTTGGTGACCTCAGGGTGGATGTGGTTCTTAACTGTATCTGACATACGGTAGCACCTGCTTTTGACAGGTACACTGTCACCAGTGTCAGTATTGTGCCTGCACCATGGTGTAAGGCCTTGTGTCAATGAGAACAGAGAGGCATACTTCCGGAGCAAAGCCCTGCAGCCTTCTGCTGCTCTGTCATCAGATCTGGAAAGGGATGAACTCCCTCCACTGAGCCATCCCGATTGTTGCTATGCAGCAAATCAGGAAGGGGCTCACTCTCATCCTCTTCTTGCTCTGAAGCCAGCAAGAGACATGAGACTTTGGCTTGCCTATGGAAAGGCTTGGGAATGTTAATATGGACTACGCTTTGGTGTAAGGCGCTTTATAAATCAATAAAATACAAAATACAAATACTACCTGAGGGGTTACCCCAGGGACTCCCATGTCAACCAGATAATTGACTTTGCCCATCTCGGAGATTATCCTGAAGGGTCCAGTTCACTTATCTGCCAAAGCTCGAGGCTTAATAGGCTCCATCAAAAGGATCTCCTGTCCTGGAGTCCAATCAACTTGTGACACTTTAAGGTCATGCCAGTAATTGTCCAATTCCTGGCCTTGGGATTTGCTGTCGCCTGGCCCATCATTTGTGTCATCCTCTGTCTGAGGCCTAACACATAGTCCCCCACTTGCTTGGCAGGACCTTGAGGGGTGGCTTCCAAACCTTCTCTGATCAAGGCAAGGGGCCCCCTCACTGGATGGCCAAAGTGTAAATCAAAAGGGCTGAAACCAACACCCTCTTGAGGTACCCCTCTGTAAGCAAACAGCAGGCATGGCAGGAGGAGATGCAATTTCCTCCTTTGGGGCTCTTCCAAAGCACCTAGAATTCCCTTAAAATTTTATAAAATCTCTCGACCAGACCATTGGTCTAGAGATGGTAAGATGTGGAGAACTTGTAGTTTACCCTGCACTCTTTCCACATGTTTTTCATGTAACTTGACATGAAGTTGGATCCTCTGTCAGAGACAACCTCCTTAGGGAATCCAACATGGGTGAAAATGCCCAGGAGAGCCCCGGCAACCACCTTGGTAGTAACAGTCTGAAGGGGTATATCCTCAGGGTACCTGGTGGCATAATCAACCAATACCAGGAGGAACTGATGTCCACCTGAAGTGGGAGGGTCAAGGGGACCGACAATGTCGCTGCCCACCCTCTCAAATGGTGTGCCAACCACTGGCAACGGCTGCAGTGGGGCAATGACACTTCCTCCAGTCTTGCCAGACTATTGACAAGTTGAGAAGGTCCTGCAGTGTGACTTCACTTCTACTCCCATCCGTGGTCAGTAGAAATGGGCAGAGATCCTTTGCTTGGTCTTCTTGGTCCCAAGATCGCCAGCCAAGGGCACCTCATGCGCCAACTACAGCTGGAATGGTCTGTAAACCTGGGGTACCAACAACCTCTTAAGGGTACCAGGTTCAGGCTTAGTGGGCTCACTAACAAGGAGCTCACCCTCCCAATATATCTGGAATGTCCTAGGCACTTCTCCTTTGGCCTGGCCCAGGTCCTCTTTCCTAAGACCCTCGAGAGAGTGGCACTATCTCTGACCCTTAGAGAAGTCCGCACAGGAGGGTTCCCCTTCATCCAACTGGCACTGAAGGTTGGGGTGGTCCTCCGGATTGAGCACCTCTCCTGCAGGAGGGTCTTCTGCCTCTTCCCCCTCAGGAGTTGAGTTTGGGTTTACCACTGGATCCAGCCCATCCGTAGCATGAATCCCAATGGGTGCTGCAGGAGCAGCAGGAGGAGAAAGAGCCCCCGTCACAGAGCTAGCCTTCTTTTTCCTCCTTCTTGCCTTAGGCCTTGCCTTTGGCTTGGGTACCTGACTCTCAGTCAGAACTTGTGTCACCTGTGACCTAGTGATGGCAGCAGCAGTCATGAGGAGACCATCAGAGATCAACCCCAACTCTACTAGATCATTGCCTAACACAATGTTAGCAGGCGCATTGTCCTGAACCTGGACAGGAACCTTTGCTGTCTTGCCTCCAATCATGAGTGTGACTAAGGCTACAGGAGATCATTTGGAAGGCCCACCAGCTAACCTGGTAGTTCTCAGAGGAGCACCTACATAGTCCTCTGGCCTGAGCAGGGTCCTGTCCACCACTGTCATGCTTGCCCCAGTGTCTCTCAAGCTAGTAGAAGGCTGGCCATTCAAGAGGACACTTTTCAAAAACCTACGGGTGTTCTGTGGGATTGGTTCCAGTACTTCTGCATACTGGTCCCATGCCCCAAGGGACACTAGGGAAATCTCTACAGGAACACCAAATGTGATCACTGTAGAGGAGGGGAGGACAGTGGCCACCACCTCAGGCATAGGGTAAGGGTAGCTCAGGCTGACAGCCTGAACAAAAAGTGCCTTACCTTTACAATTGGGGTCACACTTCTTGGGGTCCAGAGCCCCACAGTCCCAACAGGTGCCAGGAATGTGGGGTACCATACTGGAACCACTGGGAGCCTGCTTTGCAGCAGGTGGAAAACTACTCTTACTCCCACCCACATAGGACTTATCCCCACTAGATTTTTGGTTCTAAGAGAGGAAGATTTTGGTTTATTTGACTGTGATTGCTTCTGGGACTCCTCAGACTTCTGAGAGGTCCCCTTTTCTTTGTCCTTGTCCTTCCTACTGGAGTCCTTAGGGGACACCTGGTGGGAGACCCACTTGTCAGCCAGCCCGGCCAGCTTAAAAGGATCTAAAATGTTCTGGTCAGCAACATACTGACACAGCTCCGGTGAACAGGCTTCCAAATAATGCTCAAAAAACAAGGTGGGGCAATTCAACAAAAGTTTTCATCTTGTAACCATCAATCCACCCCATCATGTTCATATGTGCAGCACTTACCCAGTAAATCCAAGACACATTGAGCCTCATTACACGGATGGCGGTAAGGGTTTACCGGTACCGGTATTTTACCGGTACCGGTAAATCCTTACCGCCTTACTACGAGGTCCCTTTGCGGGTTGGGGAATTTAACGCCTGCTTTTTGCAGGCGTTAAAAACCAACCCGCAAAGGGACCAGTGGAGCTAATTATGGTACCGCAATTTGTGGTACCGTAATTAGCACCTTCCCCATTCCCATAGAGCCCTATGGGGCAAAAATGGGAATGGGGAAGGGCAATGGTGGAAGGGGGAATTACCGCACCGCCAACCTTGCCTTGAAATAGGGCGGTAATTCCCCTTTCCACCAAGGCGGTGCCAGTATTTTACCGGAATGAACCATGGTGCTGATAGCGCCATGGTTCACTGCCATCCGTGTAATGAGGCCCATTCTCTTCTTAAATTCCCTGAACCTTTTTAAGGTATTGGGTAGGTTTTGGCAATCAAAGCAGACTTCATGCACTCATACTGGCCCCTTTCCTCCACACTCAGTTTCAGAATGCAGTCATATGCAGTCTGAGGCACTCTGCTTAACAAACACTTAGCCCAATCTCTCTCATCAACATCATGAATTGCACAAGCCATTTCAAACACTTCAATCCATTGGAGGATATCATTACCCTCTACATACACACCAACCAAATTTTTCATAAACTTGGTGGACCTGACACTCTCCACTGATTTAGCTGAAGTCTCCACTCTAGCTTTCACTACCTGGATTCTCTGACATTCATTGTCCGTGTTCTTAAGTTCAAGATTCCTATCCTTTAAATCCAGATCCCTGGCTTCAAGGATCACTTGCCGTGCCAACTCCTCTTTCTTAAGTTCAACTTCAGTTTCCACCTTTTGGTATTCAAAGGCTAACTTCATCCTTGATAGCTCAAGTTCCAAGGTATTCTCTGAAGAAGCATTGCTGGAGGTCGGAACAGAGGTAGCAGGATTGGTGGCATTCCCAGAAACTGATTCAACAACACCCCCCAAGGGTAGGGCCTCATTGGTTACATCCTCCCATTCTCAAGAGCTTCACAATCAGTCTGGTAGTCCACCAGGGCAGCTATCAGCGCAGCCCTAGACATTTACTCAAAGGCTAACTCCCTGGCTTCACAAGCACTCTGGGGAGCCTCTAAGCTCATCCTAGTCAATTTAACATTTGCAATAGATTCCATCGCTTGTAATGAAGTTATCTAGTACACAACTAAATCTCAGTTTAACAAAGTGTAGATATTTTGTTAGTGGCAAGGTTGCACACTGATTCTTAAAACAATTAGCATCCCACTGCTGCCACCAGTGTAAAGACTGGAGGGTGGGGGGGTCTGTACTCCTGCTCTCTATATGTCAGAGTAGAGGTACAGTGCACCCCAGCCAAAATTCACTATTTGGTAACATGGACGAGCAATAAAGTCTTAAGCTCTCAGGAGGTGATGTGGGCTGGTTCTTAAGTGCAGTGTAGTCCCCATGCATCCACAAAGAAATGTCCATACACTATGTTAGTCATAACACAGTCTTTATATAAATAAGGGACAAAGGTATACACAATCATAATAACACACTATTTGAGCTGAGGGGGACCACTTTTTTGATAGGGGCTTGTGGGATGTGGTCAGTACTGGGTGAACAAGAAAGTTTCCCAAAACAAGCTACCTGTTGGTGTCACACTATCGGGCTAGTGATGTAGATGAGAATAAGGCACAAATAAATCACGATCTTGTATTGAAACAAATATAACAAGATATGCATGTAATCTAGTGTTTAGTTAAAGAAAAAATATATACAGTTTTATTTTTCTACATAAAAAATTGAGCTTGATAAGTCCAATTGTTTAAAGAGCACAAGACAAAAACAGAGAGAAAAATCACAATCCTGTTTAAGGAAAAGAAGGGATGAAAGCCTTATCTGGTCCAACATTCATCTAATGGACAGCAGTCATCCATGAAATTCTAAAGGACTGTATTTTTCTCATAAGGCTGGAAACAGAGCCATCCTGTTGACACATCCCTTAGATGGGCATATGCCCACATATTGTCCCAATTGATAGTTTGGCAATAATATCAGTATTTTATGTCTATGTTGTGAAGTCACCTTGCCACTACTAAGATCACCTTTTGAAAGAGAATAGGTTTGATGTACAATGGGAATCAAGCAAGCAGATTCCTATGAGTGTTTTCACATGAATTGTTCTTTTCCTTAAACAGGATTGTGATTTTTCTCTCTGTTTTTGTCTTGTGCTCTTTTAACAACTGGACTTATCAAGCTCAATTTGTTATGTAGAAAAATAAAACCGTATATATTTTTTCTTTAACTAAACACTAACTTACGTGCATATCTTGTTATATTTGTTTCAATACAAGATCGTGATTTATTTGTGCCTTATTCTCATCTACATCACTAGCCCGATAGTGTGACACCAACGGGTAGCTTGTTTTGGGAAACTTTCTTGTTCACCCTGTGTAAATACTATAATGGCAAATATCTACAGGTCTACGTGGTACCACTTTTAATTATCGATTCCTTTGAAATGCATCCACTGCTAACAGCTGAAATGACATACCAATCAGATGGTAAGATGAATCAATGATAGACCACAGAAAGAATGTAAGTTAAATTGAGCGATGGCAGAACAGTCGATCCCACTACCATGAGACCGTTCTGTGTGAGGATCCCCCCACCGGGACTACCTGTAAATAAAGCGTATTGACAAGCGCAGTCCATATATGCTTAACATAGTCTTGATTCATTCTAAAGGTTCTATAACCCCAATGTACCTGGTTTCGTATTGTTCTTCGATGAGTCGTCGACGGGCCCTTCTTGAGTGAACTCCCTTTAAGGCAGGAGCCATGGGTCGTCAAGATTCCAAGTGAAGAAAAGGTGAATGCTGTTGTTGTGGAAGCAGCTTCGATCTTCACGTTGCTTGTTGATGAAAATGCGTGAATATCCTGTAAAGAGGAGGCGTGGGGTATACCTCAACGACGATAGTTTTTGCTGCAAAGAGTCAATGAATAACTTTGGCCCAGCAAGGGAGTCTTGTCGTCAGCGTCTGGCATAGGTGATCGGCGTGACCACGGCTGGCTGTTAGATCTTCAGTGGCGTCTTTTGAGGACTTTGGGTGCCGGAAAACCCACCGGTGGATTCTCTGCGGTTCATTGGTGACCTTGACTTTCTCCGGCGGTACAAAGTGGTCGACGGTGATGAGTACGGAAGTCCTTGATTCAAAGTGTTCTTCGGCAATGGAGTGTTGCAGATCCGGTTGCATGCGGCACAGCGTTGAGCTGTCCCTGCTTCAGGGCAACACAGCTTTGACGGGCCTCCAGCGGTTATGGCGATCCTCTGAACCCTTGTCAACGACAGCGGGCGGAAGGTCCGGGTGCTTCCTTTCGCTTTCCTCGCAGTGCCTGTCTCCAGTCGACAGTCTTTCAAAGGCTGACTTCCAGGGTGCTTCGGCGAAGGTTAGCTGGTGCACAATTGTACCTCGTAGCTCGGGCAGAGGTCTCCTGGCAGTGCAGCTCTTCCTCTTTTTGGTCATGGTGAACAGACCCTTCTGTCCCTTCCCCTGACTGGTCTCCTAGCCAGGTCCTCTCTTGGATCAGTTCTTGAAAGCACAGCAGCTTTCAGACTGCGTCGAAGGTAACAGGAGTCAACCTTCTTCCGGCTCGTATTCATGAATAAGCATCAAGTTTCGACTACAGCTTCTGAATGATTTCCATCAATGAGAGGTCCCGTTTATATTGTTTGGTCTCTCATTCATTTTGCTGGGTCACACTCAGGCAACCAATCATTCAGAAGGACATTCATGCAGGCAGGCAGCTAATCAGGCTTACAGTGCATTCAGGCCATTCTTCCCCATCCAGACACTCACAACACGGAATGTGGATTCAGACAAGCACCCAGCCATTCAGCACTCCACACTGCATTCATACTAGTTTCGGGCAGGGCTGTCTCAAGTATTGTGTCAAAAACCAGAAACTAGACACCCATAACATAAGATGCGTATTCATCACACACTCCATTCACCCAGGTCCCACCCCACGTCTGTATCCACAACATACAGTCATTGGGAAAGATCCAGCCAGTCTGGCCTGGGCTACACCACAATGCCATATATGGAATTTCCACCCAACTGCCAGTCAGGGGAAGGGACAGAGTCAGGATTTCCCAGGACTTCAGAAAAACAAGGTAACAGGCAATAGAAAGCAAGATAAATCAACTGATTCCAAAGGCAAGTCCTTGGTGTCCCAAAATGGAGGATACTCAGAGCACCTGTCAAATTCAACATGGAGCTGCCATCAGCCCATACCCTGCTCTGTGGGCCACACACAGGTGGCCAAAAACATACACTAGGGGTATAGGGTTGTACCCCCACCCATGGGTGCCATAGGGGTATCCCAAGGGTCTGTTCACCATGACCAAAAAGAGGAAGAGCTGCACTGCCAGGAGTCCTAGGTGGACTCCTGTGCAGAAAATAACACAGAACACACATGATAAAAGGACTACAGGACAAGGACATGGACGCCCTGTCCTTCCAATGCATTTGCAGCATCACACGGGGTCTGTATTTTTTTAAACACAGCACAGTGCAAAACACCCATATTCAACTTCCATAGGGGGGGGATATTCAGTATTTTTTAAACACAGCTCAATGGAAAACACCCAGATTCAACTTATTTGGTGAGTTGTAGCAGGTTGATGGCTGCAGGCCTGCCACAGCAGGCACTGTCAGAAACCAACTGAAGCAGTCCTTAGCCTTTGGTCCTTGACCGAAGGGGCTGCCTCGGCAGGGGCTGCCTTGGGAGGCCAAAATAAAGTTCCAGCCTAACAATATGTGGGAGGGAGGGAGGCAGGTAGGGCAGGGGTGGGGCAAAAACACAGGGAAGCACTGGGACAAGCGAGGGAGGAGTGGGGAAACACGTGCTGTGGCACGAGGCCATCTTCAAAGAAGCAAACTTCCTACAGATGCAACAGGAGCACCTAGCCATCCACCAACACCGAATAATGGAAATGGTACTGGGTGTGGTGTTGTGGGGGTCACACAGGCCTCCTGTGGCCCACACACGCACTCAAACATGCACTCGTGCACACGTTCATGCAAGGAGACACGGGACGCACTGTTGCTGCTTGCGCGTCCCGGCCGCAACTGCCGTCGTACGCAGTTTATTAAACCTGCGCATGCGCGGGGCCGAAACGAGGCTCGCGCATGAGCGAACAAACTACCTGGGACGTCACATCCCTTTTTTTCTTTAACGAGAAACAGCATAACACTAGGGGTGCCTGGGCTCCCCAGAACAGGTAAACATGAACACTTTTTCTCACCACTCGGGAGCGGCCTCTCTTGCTGCCGGCTCAGTCCCCTGTGTCCAAGACGTAGTCCTTGAGGCGAACGGGTGGCTTGCGATCCCGTCGGACCGGATACCAGGGCGGGACCGTCGGCAGGGGTCGGTCACCCTCTCCAGCGGGAGTGCTCTCGCTCGCTGGCACGTCCTCGTGCACTCGGGGATTCCTTTTGGGGCCTCCATTCTCACCCGGGGTCTGGGCTCCCTCCGGCATGTCCAGTTTCTTAAAGAAAGACCGGTTGCGGGTGACGGTGCCCCTCTCACACGCTGCCGTCACCATGGTCCCTTTTACATGCGTTACTTTCCAGGGGCGAGGTTCAAAGCGTAGAGACAACTTGCCTTCCGGGTGCCGATTACGAACCAGCACCGAATCACCAACTTGCATTTCCATTTCTTGCAGACCCCTCCTCTCGCTTTCCTTCTGGTTGCGCAACTCTCGTTCCTCCTGCACTTTCACGTCGTCGATGACCCCTGGTCCTCTGCCCTCCATTTCTGGCAACATTCCCCTCGGTCACCGCCCAAACAGCGCCTCTGCGGGAGCAACCCCCGTGGACTGGTGGGGCGTTGCTCGATACTCCCTCAAAAATTCCACGAGCTTCGTCCGCAGATTTTCACCCCCACTGGCTGAAATCCTCAGCACCTTGTTGAGTGTCCACATCATTCTTTCGGCCTCTCCATTGGCTCGTGGCCATAGTGGAGACACGCAGCGGTGATGTATCCCCCTTTCTCGGAGAAAATGAGCAAACTGGCTCCCAGTAAATGGGGTTCCATTATCAGAACACAGTATGTCCGGGAAGCCATGCGTCGCAAACATTTTGTCCAACGCTCTGGTGGTGAACTCCGTGGCCGTCTTCTCCACCACCTCGACCTCAGGGTACCTCGACCACTGGTCTACGGCCACCAGAAAGTACATGCCTCGACCCGTCGAGCCAAAGTCCCCCAAGGCTTCGTGCTGCGCTCCATGGAGCGTATTGGTGGGGCCTTGTCTCCCGGGGTTGCTGCCTGGCAGGCCAGGCATCTTCTCACAAACTGTTCCACCTCACCGTCCAACTCTGGAAACCAGACCTTGGGCCTCAACCTCGCCTTGGTTTTGACGACCCCTTGATGACCGATGTGCGCCAGTTCCAACACCCTTTTCCTTAGCGCCTGTGGTATGACAATTTGTTGCCCACTGAGGAGGAGTCCATCATCAGAGATAGATAGCTCGTCTCTCACTCGCCAGAGTGCTTGTAGGTCCCTCCGGGCCTCCTCGTGGCGCCGTGAGTTGTTGCGCAGCACTTCCCTCCAATCTCCGCTCCTCACCGCGGCTCTGATGATGGCGAACACCTCATCCTTGGAGGATTCCGTCACTATGGCCAGTCTCGAGAGAGCCCTTGGCAATGCCCCCTCCACGACCTGACTGAGCAAACCTTGGCAATCCTCTTCACCGCTCTCTGCTTCCGTATTGTCCTTGTTGGGATGTCGTGACAGATAGTCCGCCGGGTTGTTGGTTCCCGGTCTGTATATTAGCCGTACCCCATACTCCATGAGGGCCAACATCCACCTCTCTATTCTCGACGGTGGTTTTGATGAAACTCCCGCCAATATCGGCAATAGCGGTTTGTGGTCTGTCACTACCACAATGGGCTTGCCCAAAATGTAGAGGCGGAAATGCCGGCAGCCCCACAGGATGGCCAGGGCCTCTCTCTCAATCTGCGAGTACCTCATCTCAGTACTGGAAAGGGCCTTACTTGCGTATGCAATCGGTCGCATGTCCCCTCTCTCATCAGGCTGTAGCAACACCTCCCCCACACCTACAGGGCTGGCATTCACCACGATCTCGGATTCCACCGACGGATTGAAGTACGCCATCGTGTCTTCATCGGACATGGCATTTTTGAGAGCTTTAAATGCCTCCTGTTCACGAGCTTCCCACTTCCATACTGCATCATTCCGCATCAGAGCCCTGAGCGGTTCCGCCAGGGAGGCCAAACTCTTAATAAAATGCCCGCAGTACGTCACCATACCCAGGAAGCTCCTCACCTCCGTAGGAGACTGTGGCGCGGCCGCTTCTCGAATATCTCTGATCTTCGCTGAGTCAGGCAACACACGGGCGGCGTGAAAGATGAATCCGAAAAACCCAATTCGGTCTTTAAAGAACTCGCACTTCTGACGGTGTAGAGTGAGACCCAGATCGTGCAGTCTTTTAAGTGTGTCCTCTAGCCTTTTCATGTGTTCAGCTTCAGAGCTGGCGAACACCAAAATATCGTCACTCATATTCAACACACCTTTTAGGCCTGTCAGAGCTCCCCGGATGGTGTTTTGGAACACCTCGGCGGCCGATGAAATGCCAAAACTCAGGCGTTTGAACTGGTAGAGACCCTTGTGCGTCGTAAAAGTGGTGATGAACCTCGAGTCTGGATGGAGCTCAAGCTGGTGGTAGCCAGCCCGCAGATCCAATTTAGAGAACACTTTTGTCCCCTGCAACTCCCCTACAATGTCATCCAGGGTGGGCGTCAAATGCCTCTCCCTTTTGATTGCAGCGTTAGGGAGGCGCATGTCTACACATATCCTCACCGCGCCGGGCTGTTTCGGCCTGGGTGCAACCACTATAGGTGACACCCAGGGCGTAGGCCCCTCTACCCTCTCGATGATGTCCATATTGACGAGCGACTGCAGCTCTTCCTCCACCTTCTCCCTTAGATGGAAAGGGATCCGCCTATGCTTCAGGGCTGTTGGCCGAATTGACTCGTCAATGTGCAGACGCACAGGGGGTGCCTTCAACTTTCCGACCCCTTCGAAAAATGCCCCCAAACTTGACAAGCAGTGAGTCGATGTCCGTCAAATACACCTCGTATGCAAAATGTACCAGGTTCAATGCTTTGGAAGCTGCACAGCTGAGTAGGGAATGGAGACTCACGTCCGTGACAAAAAATCTTGCCCTGATAGTTTTTTCCCCCTTGGATACCGGAGTTACGAACACGCCCTTGATTGGCAGCAGAGTTTCCCCGCCGAACGTGAATATTTTTGCCGTCGACCTGTCCAGTGCGGGGGGGCCTGGAATTTTCTGATAGTGCTCTTCCGCCAGTACGCAGACCGTTGCTCCGGTATCAATTAGCACTTGTGTCGGCACTCCTTGAATGTCCACTACACACTTGGGCTGTCTCTTTCTCTTAGTTCCAGAGTCAATGTTTGAAATGAAGAACACGTTGTCCTCCTCTTTCTCTTCCTCCTCGGCCCACTGTAGTCTCTGCATCTCCTGCTCCAGGGCCGCAATGCTCCGTTGTCGTCTTGACCCACTCCCCCGAGCTCTAGCCGGGCCTCTCTGCACCGGGACGGGAGCAGGGGCCCGACACATTCTCGCATAGTTCCCCGGTCCATTGCACCTGCCACACGATCTTGATTTTGCTGGACACTCCTCCGAATGAAGCAAATCATACCCACAGTCTTGACAAATCACGTTAGACCCATATGGTGTTTGGGTCCCTTCCCTTCTCGGACCCCATTTGTCTTTCGATCCAGCCCGCTTGCTGATGGCAAAGGCATCCACAGATGCGCCCGGTCGCACTGCAGCATCCATCCTGGCACCTCTCGCTTCCGCGAGCTCATACGTTCTGCCGCTGTCAAGTATTTGCTGTAAGGTCCATCCTGGCTCTCTCAGAATTTGTCTCTGTAATTTCCCGGATCGACACCGTTGGATGACCTGATTGCGTATCATCAATTCCTCATTGTCCCATCGGCACGTGGTGGCCATCAGCTGCAATCTGGCACAAAATCGATCTAGGGATTCCTCTTCCTTCTGTTTTTCCCCGCAGAACAGGAATCTCTCGAAATAAACATTGGAAAGTGGTATGAAGTGATTCTCCAATGCTGCTTTGACGGTATCATATGTGGTAACTTGCAGGTTGAGAGATTCATATATGCGAATTACGTCCAGACCTGCGGAATACAACAGAGTCGCCCTTTTTGCGTCGTCATCAGTTATCCCCGTTGCCGTGAAATACATGTCAAGTTTCTTAATCCATAGCAACCACTTTGGACCTAACTTTGACGGGGGACCTGATACATCAAATTCTTGCATTGGTAGCAATGATCCTTGTTGTGCTCTCGTCGCTACTGCCGCAGTTCCTCCTTCATCCTCGCTTTCTGCCATAGTCACAGGTCGCACAGGCACCTCTTAATGTCTCAGAGGCCGCAAACCTGACTGGAGTTGATTTCGCACGTGGCTCAGATTGCTGCTGGCCAATCCACCGCTTTGTCGTGTCTTGCAGCTCTCCTTGACGGGGTGTCTGTGTTGAGAAGATCGTCCTCAGGGCTCTGAGGCGACCAAAAGTTCCAAAAATTTATTCGGTGGCACTTAAACAGCAGCGCACGAGCACCCTTTCAGGCCGCTACTGCTGTGTGCTTGCCCTTTGTAATTGCCGGAATGTCTGCGCCGGGTCCGTGCTTCCATCCGACGTGGCGTCGCCAGCTTTCACAACCGTGAATGTGAGGCCAGCACTACGGCGGTCTCCCGCCTCGTCGCCAGTTGTGGTGTTGTGGGGGTCACACGGGCCTCCTGTGGCCCACACACGCACTCAAACATGCACTCGCGCACACGTGCATGCAAGGAGACACGGGACGCGCTGTTGCTGCTTGCACGTCCCGGCGGCAACTGCCGTCGTACGCAGTTTATTAAACCTGCACATGTGCGGGCTCGAAATGAGGCTCGCGCATGCGCGAACAAACTACCTGGGACGTCACACTGGGGGTAACAAGGTCAGGGTAGCCAGGCAGGCATAAAGGCAGCCTAGCAATGGGAGTGCCATGGGAGGGGGATGGAAAAACACACACAGAAGCCCCGGGACAAGCGGATGGGGAGCAGGAGCGCACGTTTTGCGGCGCAAGGAAATCTTTAAAGAAGCAAACTTACTGCGGATGCCTCAGAAACACCTGGCTCACTCCAGCACCGAAGAGTGCAAAATTCAGAAAAGAACTCAAGATCCTCCTTTTCATGGAGCCTCTCCACCTCAACACCTAGGCCAACACATTGCCCCTTGCGCCACCTGACTCGCTAGACACCTCCCACCCTTCTCTGTCCCCCTCCGTACTGTACCCCTGCTGTATATCTGCTCTGTTGCTAACACAGAAAAGCGCTCTGTTGTGCATATGTAATGTTGTACACCTCTGTAAAGCACTCAGTTATGTATCTGTATTGGTGAATACCTCTGTATAGCGCTCTGTTGCTTCTCTAAGCTAGGTCTGCGTTCAATAAATACAATAATGATAATAGTAATACCATTTTTTTAAACTATTCATCATGTAACCATTTTACTCATTATTGTGATTTGTTTCTTTAAAAAATCTTCTTTACAAGCCCTCCAAATGTTTTCTTATGGCAAACTACGTGAGCACTTCAGCCGGCTGGGAAATGGAGAGATCGGTTATTAGCAGCACTTAATAAGGGCTAGGTTTATTTGGAAATTAGCATATTAAGTATTCGTCTATGAAGCGGGCATGGCAGGTCTGCGACTCTTCAGACATGTCCTTGCCTGCTCTTATAGTTTGCTGGTGGCCAAGCTCTGCAGGATGAGGTCATGGTATCCCTTCCACGCATTCCATCCGAAGGCGAGGCCCAGAGGGTGGATTCTTATAGTGCAATCTTTCCTCCACCTCACACGTGTTGCAGCATCCGCCTCACTCTGGAGAAAAGTCCCACGGTCACACATGTACATATTGCACCACAGCCATTCGTTTACTTGTCAAGTTCAAACTAGCACTGACAGCTTTTTGGTCAAGTTGAATAGAGGTGTGCGTTTAAAAAGTGAACATTATAAATAATCACTGAAAAACTTTGGCTAAAGTGCAGTTAAGTTTAGCAGACTGCATGCTCAACTCACCCCATCATCAGGAGTTTAGCAAAAAGAGGCCATCTTTGAAATACTGCATGGGTTTCCCTTTACCACCAAACTCATCAGTGAGGTCTTAAAAGTGTTTCACTGCATCCTTGAAACAGTGCTTTGTGAGGTTTTTGTGGTTGAGTACATTGGTACTTTGCTCTGAAACACTTGTGTATGAGTGCAATATGAATAAAATATCATATCATATCATGTTTAATATTAAGGGATGAGGTCCAAGCAGAGAAGCATCATGGCTGTATGTGACATTCCCAGTAGTGTCCGCTTAGAACAAAAAGTGTCATTTTTCAGTTGAAATATTTTCATCTACTAACATGCAACTGAAGCCTCAACATGTGTTGACAGCCAGTGGAGGATGTCTACACAAGTAGAGCATTGGCCTCTTGAGGTGAGGGCAGCCTGGTATCCTGCCGCAGGGACCACATACTGTTTCATCCTTCCAAGGTCCATAAATCAAAAACCATTAGCACCCTGGCGGGCGTAGCCAGCCAATCAGGTGTCTAGGAGCACAGGCTTAAACCACCAGTGAAAGCCTGCGTTCCAATCCACCTGACCGCTGGCTTCCCCGCCGCCATCAACCCCCCACCCTCCATCCTGCTTTTTTTCCCCATCCCCTCTTACTGTATTTCTCCCCGCCGCCGCCACACGTTCCTCTCCTGCATTCTGCCATGAAACGGGAAGAGGGGCTCCGTACAGAGCCCTGCATCGCTTTCCATGGCGGCCTTCTTGGAAGATATATATTTTTGAAGCACCCCGGGTTACCGCTTTGACAACCCGGGGTGCTAATAGCCTTAATCCCCTGTTCCAAGTGCTGGAATGGGGGAAACTGCCCAGTGCCCTCGTTATCCACCCTCGCTTCGCACGGGCCAATAACTTTAGCTTCCGGGCAGTTAGCCCCCCCACCCCATTCCAGAACTTGGAACAGGAGGTTAAGGCTATATTCAAAATGAGGTCCTAATACCACGCATTATTACATCACTGAAAAGGTAGTGGTGTCTGGCACCAAACACTAAAAAACGACACAGTCTTCTTCTTCTTGTTATTATTATTATTATTATTATTAGTAATAATAATAATAATAATAATAATAATAATAATAATAATAATAATAATAACAATAACAATAATAACAATAATATTATTATTATATATGAGAGGAACAAGATTGCTATAGAAAGTATAGGCGTACTTGCCATTTGTGGCCATTTTTCTGAAGGGATACATACATGCGAGTACCGTAAGCAGTAGCAGATTCTCTCTATCATTCCAAATCCTGTCGTATTTAGTTTATTTGCATCAGTCACTTCGACCAAAAAAAACAGTTGCCTGAAAGCTAATGGGACCAGTGCAGTCTTTCAACGGCTTCTTATCCAATCCCATATCAGAGTGAGTCATAAGCAAAGACCAGTAGTAACTGTATACATTGAATTGGTATCATTTGTACACTATTATAATATATAAATATATAAATATTTAATTTGTTGTTTAATGTCTCAAAACCCTGACGTCCGGGATGCGATAAATCTCACTGGTCCCCAGCCCCAGCATGTGCTGCCATCTTCCCTCTCTGCTTGCAGGGTCTCCTCCGGAAGGCCTAGCCTATCAACGAATCGAAATAAGTTGTGCGCCGAACACAACTATTCCGAGCAGCAGCCATGGATATTTTATTTGGAAACATGGAAGAGCATTAAACAAGTGTCTGTGTGGGGACTCAGACGACCCTTTGTTGTAGTATTTTTTTGCTAATCCTCCTGTACACCAAGTAACATATCATGCATTTTGCGGAAAACATTCAGGCATTCAAGTTCTATGAAACAATAGTGGTGTTTATGCTTTTCTAAGATGTTGTTTAGCGGAAATGTCAAACGAACAGCCTATCTCCAATCAGTGACTTTGAAATATAAAATTAACTTGGGCTATTAATTAACATGTATTCATATCTACGTGGATCCCAGGTAATAGCACCAACGTTAAATGAGGGCAGGTGACTGGCACATAATTAGCCTCATGTTTGCACCTCTGTGTGGAGAAACACACACTCTTTATTCTGCAGATGTTCCCGTATTGTTAACCTGCGTTCACAAGAAAGGTTGATGATGTGTGAATGAAGCCAGATTGGAAAATGCTATCTCACTTTTCCTATTTTCAGCAGCAGCGCGGTATCACTCCTCTCACCATGGCAACCAGCAAGCGCCAAGCCTAACGATTTAACAAGATAAACGCACTCATGCTTAGTAATTTCTGGGACGAGCTGGTACCGGGGGAGGGGAAGCTGGTATGCGGGCGAATCGTTATGCCGCCCCTTGCAAAACATGACGAGGGAATGGAGGCAAGTATTGGAGCTAAAAATGTGCATACGTTGCGTCAGCACCGCACACATATGGTAAGGACACATATGAAATTGCATCTATTTCTCTTCGGAATGTAGGGTATTATTCCTGTCACAATAAGCACCATAAAGTGCAAGCTTACGCGAATATCACACTCGTGCATAAAATATGCTTCTGTAATATCGTGTGAGGCTAAACACCGACCTTGGACCAGATCAGTATGGAAAGGACATGATACAGATAGGAACATAAAATAGAGACAGACCTCCCAGCCTTTGCAGGAGATCAGATTATGGGTTTCAATGTCATTACAATTCTATCTTTATTCACACTGGGTGTGCTGTAGAAATGTTAACCGGCCACAGAGGGGAACCCCCGATACCGTTTAAATGACTTCTGCCATAGCATGCAATCCAGTTCAGCCACATCCTATTAAAATCACATTTTGTACTGCAGCTGCAACTTGCTGCTACCCGAGGTAACCATGGCAAAAATAAGTCTCCAGAGATATCCTCCAGCCAGCCTGCCCCCGTGTGCAAGGCGCGCCTTTATTTACTGTCGCTTTCTGACAAGGAGCACATCTCGGCACAGCTCTGACAGAAAGAAGGACTCCTTCCCAACACAGCTTCCAGAATTTCGGGAATGCTTCGAATTGGCAACATAATTAATCATAACAGCTGTCGAACGCCTTTACCCTTCATGAGTGATAGACACATTATATTGTAATTATAGCCAGACACTGTAACTATTAATCAACCACAATATCATCCTTCTATAGAATCCGTGATGCACAGATGTTTTATACTAAGTGAATTGCACGATAGAAAAAGAATAATGCGAACCTTTACTTCTGAATCGTATACGTCAGCAAGTATGCCTCACTCCAAGGGCCATAGGCTGGTGGTTACGCTCCCCAGCCCAGAGTAATAGGCCAGAGCGGAGCAAAAGCCTTTAATATGGTCCACAACCTGCTCCCATCTGGTAATTGCATGAGATGGGGCAAGTGTTTGTCAAAAACACCGCCCACAGCAAGCATGCAGCCCGCGTTTGCAAATAAAAAGGTGCTCTCATCGACATGGAACACAGGGGTCCCCGCGAAACCCCTCTTCCATGTCCATGCATGTTTCTGGGCTGACTCGGGCTTGGTGCTGTGATGTGGGAAGAGGCCGGAGTTTCCTGCAAAAGCCGGACATGGATGACAGGGCAGCAGGAGAGAGGATTGGAGAAGGCCGGGCGGTGCTGTAAGTAGCCGGGGTACGTTGAGGGGAGAGAGGGGAGCCACAGCAGAAGAGCTGGGGGAAGGTCGATGCAGCAGCCGGCACCATGGAGCATACGCGTTCCTTGTAGTTAAAGCCTGCAATCCTCAACGGCTGATTGGCTGCCCAAGGTAGACGGGGAGCTAATATGTATCTTCAGCTCATGAAACGTATGTGGCCTCGTGTGGGTTTGTTTCTGCATTACTGTATTATTTTTGAGATGACCAATGGGTACATTGAAAGTTGTCCATTGTTTGTACTGACAAACTATAGACCTGTTTCTTACCAACCTTAACATGTTTAATGTGGAAACATCCAGATGAATATTGCTCATGATCATCTCCCAGAATAATGCCCGAATACATGCATTTGCAAAGATCTTAATTCCAGAATTGATTCACAACTCAATCAGAAGCCCTAGTTTTTTTTTTTTTTTTTAAATGTATTTTATTTTATAACGACCACACAGTGCAACAGAACATAAATAGAACACATCAAGCCACAACAAAGGCCAAACAACAGATATGAAAAAGAAAAGAAAGAAAAAACAGAACAGAATTAACTTAACAATCCCCTTCCCTCCCCCCTATGAGCCTGCAGGGTGTCCACCATCATTGTCCGTTCCGTGTGGTGGGGTTCCGTCGCTCTCAGATCCAGCCGAGGTCGACCCCGTACTAAACAGTTCAGCCAATAGCACCTTCCATGCCGTGAGGGAGCTCACCTCTTCCTCCCCTCCCGCCCTGCTGGCCTCCCACCATGCTGTCGTCTCGGCGGCAGCCCATTTCTGGAGGTCACGCCACCATACCTCCACCCGTGGCCTCTGACAATTCTTCCATCCCATGGCTATTCTGCGTTTGGCAAGTGTATAAGCCAAATCTTTAAGCTTCTCCACGTGCCGAAGCTTGCGCGCCCTGGGGTACCCTCCAAGCAAACAGGCCCAGGCCGAATCTATCTTAAGTACAATGCCCCTCCCTGCCAGCTTCTGCGCCACTTCACTCCAGTAGGTTGCAATCACAGGGCAGGCCCAGAACATGTGAATCATATCAGCGTTCTCTGTGTTACACTTGGGACACGCCTGGCGCCCAGCGTCTCGAAATCTGGAAATTCTCAGGGGGGTCATGTATGCCCTATGCGTGATATATAGTTGTATCTGTTTAAACCTGGCATTCCTCGATACTTTTTTGTGGTACCCCAGGGCGCGCTCCCACTGCCCATCCGCCATCGGGGCCCCCATCTCTGTTTCCCATTCCAACCTCAGGTACCCCAAATCCTTCCCAACCTTTGCCATCAGCATCTCGTACAGCCTGGAGACCTCATGCCCGCCCTCGGATGCGTCATACATAATCTCCAGCGTCGCATCCGGCTCGTCAGCCAATACGGTCTCGGGCCAAGTGCTCCGGACCTCCCTGACCACTCTGTGGAACGTCATGTATTGCCCCGCATGCAGCCCCGCCCCCGCCTCTAGATCTGCGAACTCCGCCAAGGCCCCATCCTGCCAAATGTCCCCCAAAGTGACCAGCCCCACTGACTCCCAGTATGTTCGCAGGATGGCCCTAAGCTGTCCGTCTTCCCCTGCCAAGGCCACTAGCGGCAGCTGCGGCATGCACGGCAGGGGATCCCCCATCATCCGGCAGGCTCTTCGCCACATGTTCCTGCCCAACGCTAGCATCTTAGGACGCCCCCTCATCCATGTGCTGGATACCCAAATAATCTCTCGCAGGTAGAAGGGGGAGCAGTCCTTTCCCAACAGTCTATGTTCCGGGGTTTCGTCGTCCGAAAGCCACTTGGCCACGTACTGCAGCTGCGCTGCCACGTAGTAGGCCTCAAAGTTCGGCAGCCTCACGCCGCCTTTCTCATAAGCCTTCTGCAATTTCCACAATGCGACCCTGTTACGCGTGCCCTGCCATAAGAAATCTCTACATACCCTATGTAGTCTAGCAAAAAACCCCTTGGGTATCATGTATGGAATGTTATTGAAATAATGCAGCAGCCTAGGTAGCACGACCATCTTAAGCATAGCACCCCGGCCCATCATCGCTAAGGGTAGTTTCTCCCAAAACCTCATGCACTTCTCGATCCTCCCCACTGCCAATTCAGTATTGTGCCTGTGTTCCTCCCCGGTCGTGTGATATACGTCTATGCCAAGGTACCGAAAGGTGCTTGTCGCCCATGGGATTCGCAATACTGGCAAACTCTCAGCCGGTATCCCCACATAGCCGCCCAGCGGGAACAGGGTGGATTTCCGAGGGTTGACCGCTATACCAGAAAGCCAAGCAAACCTCTCCATCACCTCCAAGACATATTGCAAGTTCTCTTCAGGGTATTGGAGGTACAACAGCATATCGTCGGCATACAGGGATATCAGATGGCTCTCCCCCCCCACCTCTATGCCCACCGGGTCATACTGTTGCCGGAGGTAAATTGCCAAGGGCTCAAGGGCCAGGATGTACAACATTGGGGACCAAGGACATCCCTGCCTGGTGCCTCTACCTAACTGCCACCTATCCGACACTACTGCCCCCGTACGAACTCTGGCTAGAGGCGCGCTATATAATAATTCGGCCCGCCTCCTGTACCCTGGCCCCATTCCGAAGTGATCCAGTGCCGCCAACAGCCACGGCCAACGAACAGAGTCGAACGCCTTGACCGCATCCAGCGCCACTATCGCCATTTCGCCGTCTTTGCTACATCCCCATTCGACCACTCTGTGTAGGCGTCTATGGTTGTGGGTAATGTTCCTGTCCGGGACATAGCCCGTCTGGACAGGGTGAATCAGCTTGCCTATCACTCTCCTCATTCTAGCCGCTAAGACAGCTGTTAGGATCTTGCTGTCCTGGTTCAGCATTGACAAGGGTCGATAGGAGCCGCAACCGTGTCCCGGTGTATTGTGCTTGGGGAGTGGCACTATGACCGCTTCCCTGAGTGATTCTGGTAGCTGTCCCAGCTCAAACGCATCATTAAACATGTCCAGCATGGGTGGGAGTACCTCCTCCCCATACGCCTTATAAAACTCGCTGGGGAACCCGTCCGCCCCCGGGGCCTTGCAAGTGGGCAGCTGTCGCACTATTTCTCTGAGCTCTTCCAGAGTGATCGGAGCATCCATCTCCTCTCGCTCTTCATCGCTGATTCTGGGCAGGCCTATATCCCCGAGTACTTCATCTATCTCCTCTCGGCTCCCCCCTTCCCGATCTTCATACAATGTTTGGTAGTATTCTGCGAATGCCCCATTTACCCCTTCTTGCGTATCGATCTCCGCACCCCCTTCGGTGATGACCGATCGGATCGGAGCCCTAGGGGTTTCGCTCTTATATAGCCAAGCGAGGAGCCTGCCTGTCTTGTCCCCACCCGCATGCAACCTCTCAATGTACTTCGTATAATTCAGGTTACAAAGTCTGTCCCAATGCCCAGAGCACCACTGCTGCAGCTCAGTAACTACTTCCATATCGGTCCCACCCTTCTCCAATTCTTTTTCCAGCTCGATCTCGGCCTCTCGCAGGTCGGTCAGGATTCCGCCCATTAATCCCTTGGACTTCGCGATAGCAACTCCCCTCATCACCACCTTAAAAGCCTCCCACAAAGTACCAGCCGATTTGACACTCCCTGTGTTCGACTCAAAATACGCGACTATCTCCTCCCTCATGTCCTCCTTGAATACCGGATCCCGTAGCGCTTCCGCCCGAAGGCGCCATGTTGGAATCCGTGCACGTGGGGGGCGCAGCCGCCAATGCATGATTAGGGGCGAGTGGTCCGAGAGGACCCTCGCCCTGTAGTCAATCTGTTCACACTCCGTAAGAATGTCTGGAGTGGCAAAAAAGTAGTCGAGCCTCGTGTGCAGTTGGTGCGGAGCCGAATAGTGCGAATACTGCCTCCCACCCGGGTGTCTCGCTCTCCACACGTCTACCAGGCCTAGATCCGCTAGCAGCGACTGCAACACCTTGGCCGCTGGGCTGGGCCTAACCATTTTGTCATCCGACCTGTCCTCCCTGGGGTTAAGCACACAATTAAAGTCTCCACCCCAGATTACTGTGCTCCCCATCCCTTCACCGAGTCTCGCGCACAGTGTCTTGAAGTAAGTCGCTGTGTCCTGGTTGGGCGCATAAGTGTTTATGATACAGACAACTCTACCTTCCACAATCCCCCGAACCATGGCCAGCCGCCCGTCCGACTCCACAACCTCCCCCAAGAGCTTGAACGGGACATGTGGTGCAACCCAAACCAGCACACCCCTGGCATACGCAGAGAATGTGGATCCAACCACTGTCCCCCTCCATTTTCTTCGCACCATTTCAAGTTTATCCCGTGTCAAATGCGTCTCCTGTAACAAGGCCACGTCTATCCTCTGCCTCTTCAAATACAACATGACCTTATTACGCTTCAGGTAGCTATTCAACCCTCTAACATTCCATGTCAATACCTTAAGGTCTCCCATGATTTATCCGTAGCTCCCACTTCCCCCTCTGGTCTGATCGCCTCCCCCCAGTCCCGACTACATCCCTTCTCAGTTTCTTCCCCAGGCTCACATAACAACTAACACCCCCCACCCCCCTAACCCAACCAACTGCCCAGCTCCATCCCTGGATCTCAGGCATCCCCGTGTTCGGTTCTCTACGGAAGCCCCCGTAGAGAACCCGACAGGGTGTCACACCCCACACAGTGACTAACCTAACTACACACTGGGGTACGAATAAAACGGCCCTCGGATGCCCCCTACTCATTTATATCCGCGCTCGCGGACCATGTTTGAAACAGTTAAAAAGTACATCCCCATCACAAAGTGGCAAAGACTATATTCCAGTCCAAATGTTCAAAGTCCGCCGGGCCCACTGTTTCACTTAACTCTCCCTGCTCCGTCCGCCATCTGCTCATCAGGCTCCTGAGGGCAGTTCTGCGCATCGAGCCATTCCATGGCCTCCTCAGGGGTGTCGAAAAACAGCGTCTTAGCCTTGAAGAAGACCTTAAGTTTGGCTGGGTAGAGTAACATATACTTGAAACCGGCCGTCCGCAGGCGCCTTTTGACGGCCCCAAAGTTCATCCGACTGCGCTGCACTTGTAGAGTGTAGTCGGGGTAAGCAGTGATGGTTGCCTCCCCTCGCCGTATGGTGCCCCCTTTACGAAAATGTTCCAGAATCTTCTCCCGGTCTTTGTAGTTGAGGATCTTGGCGATCACGGGCCTGGGCGGATTACCCGGCGGTGGCCTTCTGATCAGGGCCCTATGTGCCCTCTCCACTGCAAATCCCTGCGTTAGGGCACCTCCGGTGATCTCCTGCAGCAGCAAAGTCTCAATAAAATCTGTGGGATTCTGGCCCTCAGCTCCCTCCGGTAGGCCCACAATCCGGATGTTGTTTCTGCGGGCCCGACCTTCTGCCTCTTCAGCCCTGCTTTCCAGGTTGCCTACCCTCTGCACCAGGGCATGGATCTCTCGTTTGTGCGCGGTGCATTCCGCCACAGTCGGGCCCATCTCCTTCTCCAGGGTCTCTGTGCGCTCGGCCAGGGTTCGCACATCTTGCCTCAGGAGGTTCACGTCCTCCTGTACCGCCCCGACCTGAAGTTCCATCGCAGTTTTCAGTTCGGCCACCGCAAGTTGGAGTTTGGTCTCCCATGTCGCCTTCAGATCTGCGATCGCTGCCAGGACCTCCTGATTCGTTCCTCCTGCGGCCATCTCCTTGGGCTGGGCCTTCTCTTTGCTCCTGGTCCCTTCGGTGCCAGGCGATGTCTTGGCAAATTCGTCGAGCGTGGGCTGTTTATTCTTCGCCCTCAGGAGCTTGCTCGTCATATCTTCGATCAGGAGCGTCCCTTCGATCTCGCTTAGGCCCCAGGCCTGGGGGCACTATGTCCCCCCGTCGACACACAGTTTCGGCTACCTCCAGTCAAGCTTGCTTTCGCTGGATCGCGCTGAACGTGAACTGAGGGAATCGCCTCCAGGATCCGGTCCCCGATCCTTTGTCCCAACATCAAGCGACGGCAGCCATTTTGTCTGCCGGCGAAGCTCCGGCCCAAAAACTTCACGCGGCTCCTGAGTACACAAGCGCTGCACAATCCCGTATGAGAATGCATCCACATGTGCAGCCGAGCTTCGCATTTACAGTCATCACCGTCTATGCCACATCGTAGCGGCCGTTGCGCGGATTCAGCCGGATAATGTTCGGATCAGCGGGAGCTCCCGTTCAGGCACGTCCTTTCACATGGCGTCCAAGCCACGCCCCCCCAGAAGCCCTAGTTGTCCATGATTTAAACGAATCCGAAATTTCCGAGGGAGAAAGAACCGAAACTGTTGTTTTTCTCTCCCCGGACATTTCTGGTAACCCGCAACCCCTGACACCCTGGCTTACCTTTAGGCGGCACACTTCTCTGTGTGCCGCCGACTCCTCCATCCCTCTGTGACGCCGGTTCCCTTCACTTGCGTGCATGGCAACCCGTGCCACAGAAAACTTAAAAACACAAAAAACTTTATTGTTTAGGTCGCGGGGGACACCTTCACAACCCCCTTTGCGATTATAGTCTACAAGGGTGCAGGGGACACCCCCACAACCGCTGCTCCACTTGTTCACCTTAATCCACATTTTCGTCTGTTCGTAATTTTCGTTCAGCGGAAATTCAAATAAATATCCCATTCGTTTTGTTTTTTTTCAGTCATTTCTACGGATTGCCTAGGTATTCAGTGTTACATTAGAATAACACCTGTATTATAACTTCAATCCTTCCCAATAAAAAGTTGAAAACATGTGATTGGTCCCATGCATTTTTATTGATGTGCCTGTAATTAACAGGAGAAATACATCAGATGGGATAATCCTCAATATGCAGGAGGGGAAACACCCCCTCCTTTTCTGTTAACACTGAATCAAAATATAGAACACGTTGGTTTCAGGGTTCCAGCTGGAGGCTCTCTGTAAAATGATAAGGGGACAAAATACGTATGTTGACCCTTTACTGGGAACCAACATATGTAACTGAAGCCAAGTATTCCATAAAATAAAATAACTGTGATTTGACACCATAATCTCGGTAAGGAATCTCAAATAGTGCACAGCTTTGTATTTCATCCTGGATCCAAGGAGGTATGATATGATATGATATGATATGATATGGTATTTGTAACGCGCCTATACACATGTGTTTCAAGGCGCGACGAGGCAGGGAGGGGGGGACAAGGGGAGACAGACAACGATCTTACTAGGCCAGGTGTCATTCAGATCGCGCAAGTGCAGGGGTGGGGGAGGGGGAAAAGTGCAAGGGGAAGGGGAGGGGGGGAAGTGCAGTACAAGGTAAGTGGTGTAACGTAATAAATAAATAAATAGGGCCAGCTGGTGGCAAGTGTGAGGTAAGTGCAGAACAAGTGCTGGGGAGGGGGGGGCTGTAGGGATACAGAGACAGTCCCGCAGTGCAAAGGGGTTCCAGGGCATCAGTGCAAGTGGAGAGTGGCGGGGCCCAGGGCCGAGGCCATTTAGAGTGGTCCATTTGCAGGATCAGTGCAGTTTCAGTGAGGAATTAAATTAGCTGTTCAGCAGGGGAGAGGGAGAGAGAAAGCAGAAGCAAAGAGGAAGGTTTTGAGGTGCTTCCGGAACCGGAGATGGTTCTCCTCAAGTTTCAGGGAGGCAGGAAGGCTGTTCCAGAGGGAGGCCCCTGCCGCGGAGAGAGATCTACCCCCAGCTCGTTGCTTCGAGAAGCGGCTAACCCTGAGGGAATTGGAGGCGGATGAGCGAAGGGCTCGGGAAGGAAGATATTTGGGAAGAGAGAGTTGAAGGTATTTAGGACCCTGGCCCCAGAAGGCCTTGTGGACAATGCAGAGGGTTTTGAACTTTATCCTCGCAGCCACTGGGAGCCAGTGTAGAGATTTCAGTCCTGGAGAGATACGGTCCCTGGGCTTGAGGCCAAGGACAAGTCTCGCAGTTCTGTTCTGGATGAGTTGCAGAGGGCGGAGAGTGGAGGCAGGCAGATTAAGATAGAGGCTGTTACAGTAGTCCAGCTTCGAGAGAACCAGGGCTCGGGAGACAGTGAGCTTCTGGGGGAAGGAGAGGAAGGGAAGAATACCTCTGAGGAGGTGCAGCTGGTAGTGTGACCTCTTGGCGACGTCAGAAATATGAGGAGAGAAGGAGAGTGTGGAGTCGAAGATGACCCCAAGGTTTTTTGCCTTGCAGGTAGGAGCAGGGATGGGGCCAAGGGAGGCAGGCCAGAGAGCTACAGGGAAGGAGGGAGTGGGAGTACCGATGAGTAGGATCTCAGTCTTACTGGCATTAAGGCAGAGGTCATTGGCGGCACACCATTCTTGGATAGCAGACAGACAGTCAGAGATGAGGGAAGGAGAGGGGGAGGCTGAGGGTAGCCTGAAGATGAGTTGGGTATCGTCCGCATAGCACTGGAAATTAGGGCAGAGAGCGGCGATGCGGTGGGCAAGGAGTGCCAGATACTGGTTGAACAGCCAGGGAGAGAGATTAGATCCCTGGGGGACACCACAGGTGGAGAAAAAGATGTCGGAGAGGAAGGACCCCAGTTGGACCTGGGAGGGTCGATTTGAAAGGAAAGAGGTCAACCACGCCAGAGCCTGACCAGTGATACCCAGGTTTTCCCGGAGACGGTTGAGCAGGATGGCATGGTTGATAGTGTCAAAGGCAGAGAAGAGATCGAGCAGAATGAGAACACACGGAGTGTTGGAATCGAGGTTCAAGAGCAGGTCTTCACGGATGTTCAGGAGAGCAGTTTCCGTGCTTCTGGCAGCTCTGAAGCCAGACTGATGGTCATGAAGACTACCAACAGATTCAGCATGGAGGTTAAGCTGTAACAGCAACATTCACAGTGTCAGTCAATGCCTTACCATGTGTCCTGCAAGGTGTGCTGGGGAGGATGTCAAAAGTGATGGAAAATACACTATCTTAAAAATGTTGGTCTTGAGTCTGCCTGAGGGAGCCAATGGAGTTGAGCCAATCTTTTCGGTCGCCACCAATTGGATCCCCCAGCTTGCAGGCTTAAATGTGGAGGAAGGTCCATCAGGGACGTCATTTCACCAAAATGCCAGGGGTGATAGAAGTGACATCACACGACCCTTGACCTCTGAGGACATCACAGGAAGTGATGCTGTTTGACCCCACCCTGAATCAATAGCACAGGAAGCAATGGAACATGACCTTTCACCCCTTGACAAAACAGGAAGTGGCATCGCATAGCACTGTTCCTGAGTGCACTATGAAAAATATGATTATGATATCACTGTAATTTGATATGCATTTCATACAAGAATGGATCACCGTATGCATTGTTAATATCAGTGTGTATAGTATACCAGGTAATCCACTGAAGTTGTAAAGATACTTTTACATTGTGGCAGGACTCCTGGCAGGGACGAATACTAGGGGATCTAAGAAGGCCATAAAGAGAAGTCTGGCATTCAAATACAGTAGGCATCTGAAACTGTATAGTGAACTTTGGCATTGGGGGAATATGCCTGGCGGGGAAGTGTGACAGGGAATCTGAAGAGCCCCCTGAAAGGATTCCTGGCAAAGGGGTACAGCAGGTAATCCGTTAAAGAAGAAATGTACACATGAAGTCCTGGCAGCCAAAGCTACCAGGCGTTTTGTAAACTATTGGAAGATACCTAGCAGGTGAGTATACCAGGGGATCTGAAGAACACATAAGAGGATTCCTGGTGGAGGAGTTTACCAGGCAATCCATCAGACTTATAAATAAAAGGTGTAAAAGTGATATAAAATACCTGCAAGCAAGTGTACCAAGAAACCTGGAAAGTACCTGAAAGAAGTTCTGATATATATTTGCAACAACCAAATCTTTAAGTTTATGCAACAGCAAAACCTTTAAGTTTGCAAGAACAATGAACTTGTGACTCTAGTACAAGATGGTGGGGCCCATTCTGAGCCTGCCGGCACCGCTGTTTCCAGACCGGCATATTACAGGTCTGCATGCCGGAGCCGCTGTGCCCCACAAGTCAGACTCTGCTGGACACAACGGCCATGGTGAGCAGACCGCCACGGAAGCACCGGCACTGTTTATAACAGTGCCGGTGCTCTGTGTTCCCTAGGACTCTATGGGAATGAGGAATTACAATGTACCAGTGCCTGACTTTCCGGAACGCTGGGGTTGTAATCCCCTGGTGTTACCAGCAGGGAAGGCGCCGGTAAATGTTTCAGTTCCGGTGGCAAGCCGCCGGTAGCACCGGCACGGTTACTGCTGGACCTGTAATGAGCCCCATTGTTTTGCAAGAGAGACACATTTTGCTACAAAGGCATTGTTGGATGTTATGGAAAATAATGTGTGAATAAGAACCTTCCTGAATCCAAGATATAAGCATTAAAGAATTGTTGGACAGAGATACACCCTTTTGACCTAAAAAAATGTTGTTTAAAAGAGACACGTTTGCCACCCTACTTAAAAATCCAGAGGAAGGGAACCATCTTCTGTTTTCAAGAATATTTCCTTGGAAAACATTCATTGGATTTATTTTTATGTTTTGATTATGAACACGTTTTCCACTAAACATATGTCAGAGATATCTCTTTGCATTCTTAGTTGTTTGTTTCTAGTGTGAGGGTCAGTTTAGAATGTTTTGGACACAAGGATGGGTTCTAAGTTACTTAACACAGACTGATTCTTAGTTTTAGTTGTTTCTATGGAAAACCTCCTTTCTTGGTATGGGGTTAGAGAGGCATTTTTCCAAACCATTTTCTATAAAATAAAATGTCTGACAATGAGACTACTACAACTTTGTGTCCGCCTCACATTTTGGACCCATCACAGTAACCAACTCTTTTTCAATATCTCTTTTAGTTTGGCAATTTATTCTTTTAAAAACCCATGCAGGTGCCCACACATGCCCTTTGCTTGTGGGTGGTAGGTGGATGAGAAGGTGTGCTTTATCCCTAAAACAATATTGATGTGCTCAAATATTTAATTTACAAAGTGTGGTTCGTTGTTGGAACATAACACATGGCTCACTCTGCACCTTGGAAATACCTCATGTACAAGAAACTTTGCTGCACATGTGGCATCTTGGTGTGTGCATGGACCAACTTTGATCCAGTCAATCCAGAAACATTTATGCAGGGCGCTGTTGCACAATGCATGGATGAGGACGTGAGCCCACTCGCTCCGAAGTGGCCACCGAAAGTCCTGCAGTTAAGATCCTGATCCCCCAATGACTTGGGGAGGATTTCTATACTCCCAGGTGGCAGAAGGAGGGTGGCATCACCACTTTCAATCCTGGGCAAAACCAGGACCAGGAAACCCTGAATCACTGGCTGATCCAACTCAGCGAGGAAGACAGCACCATTTTGGGATGCAACACACTAGCCGACAGAGCGATTGCAGCTGATGGGCCCGACAAGTGGTGAGGGAGCTGCGGAAGCTCTGCAGTAGGGATCAACTGTGGTGTGATAGATCCGGCCACCTTGTGAACCACCGGTGGCTGTGGAGAAGGCAGGCTAGCCTACAGGTGATGGCTGCACCAGCATAACGAGTGAAGAACCTGAAGCCATGCTCAACTGTCACCCCTGGAGGGGCCCTGGAGGCAAACCCACAGAGTAACGCTGCTGGTTCTTGGCACAATCTACTCCATTCTGAGGGATCCAGTGGAATTATGACAGAAACGAGGGCTGCGCACAGAGATAGGGAGCAGCCTCTTCCATCAGTGGGAAGGAGAAAGATATGCACCCTGCTGAGAGATCTGTGATTGGCACTGTGGGGGCCAGATAGAGTAGCAGTAGGCACTGCAGAGGAACAGGGCTCCCAGTGAGATACCCACATGGACCCTATTCTGGTTGTGACACCATTTGATTTGCCCATTGGACATAGGACAGAGGGCAGCCTACAATTGGGAAGGTTTGCACAGTAACCTACTGAGGGAACTAGAAGAATGCAATTGCAGGCACAAAACGCCAGAGCACAAGCGCACAGCAGTCATTTTGTCACAACGAATGGACCACATAAAGAAGTGACAACGGTCCAAGGACCTATCAACCCTGTGGTCACACCTCATCCTGCAAGATATCACTCAGTAGCCAGCATGACTATGCACAGCGACTGCCTCGCAATATCTTTCACAGATAAGTGGAGAGAGGACCCAAGACCCACGATGAGTTGAGACTCTGATGGAGGGATCCTGGCTGCACCTCCTTTACTGCACCCAAAGAACGCAGAATGAGCAAGGTGGCTAACTGTTGAGATATTGGTGATCATAAGTGGTGCCGCAGGAGGAGGAGCACTACCATTGGAGATCGGCGCGTGGGAGTCCCTGCTAGCTTTAGCGTACTAGCCCAAGCAGGTCACCAATAAAGCATTCATATCAAAAAACAGCTCTAAACACCTTGATGGTTAAAGACAAGATAAAAACCAATGGCACTTCAGAGCAACATTGATCAATATATGTTGGAGACCCCACAGACCCCCTTGGTTCTCGCCTCTAGGGTGGTGGGAATAGAAGACAGAGTGCAAGATCCCCATTCTCCCACAGGACATTATGGGAGCCATAGGGGCATCCAGGTCATCCGTGGAAGAAAGGATTGACAGTCTCTCCTACGAAATGTCCTTCCTGTAACAAGATTTATGGAATCTGGCCTCAAGGGTTGGTGAAACAGAACAACGAATCTCAGACTTGGAAGATGCAATTAAACACATGGAAATACAGTTCACTACGGTCATGCAGGAGCTTACACAACTGGAGAACCATGCAGAAGATACTGAAGGGAGAGCACGCCGCAACAACCTTGGGGGTGCCAGAGAAAGAGGAAGGGCCTAGCCCTGAGCTCTTTCTGGAGCAATGGCTGACTGAACTGTTTGCTCCCAAGCAGCTTTCCAAATTCTTTTCCATCGAGGGAGCCACCACGGACATCATTGCCAGGCTCCTGAACGTCTGTGATCGGGACACCATACTGTAGATGGCATGCGCCACTGGTCCCATCACATATAATAGTTACCGTATAGTGTTCTTCCCTGATTACACCAGCGAGGTCCAGAAAGCAAGGCAGTTTTTTGATTCCATCAAGAGGAAATTGCATTCACTGGAGATAAAATATGCCCTCTTTTTCCCGGCACAGCTCAAATTTTACCATGAAGGTACCACACACCTCTTTAGCAGCCCACGGTAGGAATGGACGTGGTTGGAAAAGTACATACTATCACAACCTACGCTGTTTCACCAAAAGGGTGTCCGCGCCGAGACCTGAACTATGACTTGTCCCCAGTCGTGATTGAATCGCAGCCGGTGGGACTGCCCCTGCAAGTGGGCCCAGCAAATGACCCAGTGGACAACGGATGAAGGGTGACTGTGATGGTCTTGGCCCCAACCTAAATGCCCAACACAAGGATTTGATTACTGACAGCCGCAGAACACAGAGAAGGGCTCATAGAGGTGTCCCAATAGATACCCAGCAAATGTTTGGCTTTGTTTTTCCGTACCCAGTTGGTGAAGTGTTCGGGCGACAGATGCTTCATGTTGGGGGGAAGTACGGTGTGGGGCATGGGAGTTCTGTTTGTACACAATATGTTGGGGGGGTGGTTTTTCCATGGAGTATAGGGGGAGACAAAGTTTAATTTAACAGCATGCCTGCTTGGTGTTTTTTCAGTACAGTCGGGGCAGAAAGGCAGGATTAGGAAATGGTGGGTTCTAGGGGCAGGGCGGGAAGTGAGCTTAAATATTTTCTCACTGCATACTGATGGGAACTGGGTCACATGAAGGGTTGGTCTCGTTGTTGTCATGGAATGTTAATGGACTAGGCTCTAGTATTGAAAGGTGCTTGGTGCTTCAGTTCCTCAACTGGTACGCTCCAAACATTGCACTGTTAAACAAGTCGCGTTTGATGGGAAAAGATTGCCAGCTTTTTAGGAAAACTAACTATGCATTGGCTTTCATGCGGGATTCTCGAGAGGGGCAAGAGGCACACTACTACTTATCCATAATGGGACCCCATTCCAGCTTAAAGAAGTACAGACGGATTGCAGGGGTAGTTATGTTTTAGTTAGAGGGGAAGTGTGGGGACCACCTGGGGGATTATGGCCATTTACGCTCCCCCACCGCTCACGCTTGATCTGCTGAATGACATTCATGCCCTGATGCTGCAAACAAAAGTGGATGTATGGTTAGTGGGGGGAGATTTCAACAAGGTCACAGACTTGGGCTGGATCGTACACATGTTGGCAATAGGAACCCAATGGCGACCACCAAATTGTGCTCCTTCATCAACGCACTGGCCCTGGTTGATGCCTGGAGAATGTTGCATTGGTCTGAAGCAGGATACTCTTTCTTCTCTAATGCACATAGCTCTATGTCACATATTGATTATTTCTTTATCCCCCAGAGCACTGCGCACAGACTACTATCAGTGAAATTCCTGGCAAGGATGATCTCAGACCATTTCTCCCTCCTCATACATCTTGCAAGTTGAATGATAAAAACCTCGGCAACCTGGCATTTCAACGCATATTATCTTGGAATCCTGGAGGTCATGGATGAGTTATCCCAGAAAACGTCAGAGTACTTTACCACAAATGAGGGGTAGGTAGACATCGCAGTCACAATATGGGAATGTTATAAAACTGTTCTTAGGTGGAAGCGATATCGCTAGTCATGGCAATAAGTACTGAACACAAGAAAGAAGCAGAGGAAGTGGAGGCAAATGCAATTAGGGAAGAGGAGGACCTCCTCGCCTCAGGCTCCAGGGACTCCAAGGAAGCTCTGTTCACGGCACAGGCAGGTTTTATAAAATGTGGCATTAGATAACGCTAGACAGGCCAATTGGGAGAGACAGAGTCAAATTCACGAGGCCAGAGGCAAAGCCGGTAAGGCACTGGCATGATTGGAGAGGCGGGATCAGGGGCTATGATATGAGTGTGGGATAAAAGATGCTCAGGGCAGGACAACTGTGAAGGCTGCTGATATTGCCAATGCATTTGTGGCCTTCTACAAGTCACTTTACTCCCTCTCACAGGCACCTGAAATATCAGATGAGTTGAATTTTCTGGACCAGGTAGTACTTACCCGCCTTATGACACAGCAGACCCTAGGGCTCGAAGCAGACGTAACGGAAGAAGAGGTAGCTATGGCGATTGTGTAACTGCAGTCCGGTAAGACCCCGGGACCCAACTGTTGGACCCATTTACCGTTTATTCTTGCAGTGTGTACTGGATTGGTGCCTCCCTCCTCCCTCCGGATCTGAGAAGGGCAATAAACATGGTCCGTCAGAAGCCGGGGAAGCCACCTGACCAATATGCCTCCTACAGGACCATATCGCTAATTAATGAGGAATCTAAGGTCCTAGAGTGGATACTTTCCAATACTTTCCAATCGCTTCATGGGGTGATTGGGTCACTTGTTCACTGGACTAATGCGGGTTCATGCCATCTAGATCCACGAGGATGAACCTGGGTTGTGTCCAACTAGCTACAGACCAAGCTTCAACGTTGCCTGAACCAGCTGCCTTTCTGGCCATTGATTTTGAGAAGCCATTCGACTCTCTCAACTGGACTTCCTTGTGGGAATTAATGGGCCGCATGGGGTTTTGGGGAACAATTCCTTAAATGGGTACACCTCTTCTATGCCTCCCCGGAGGCAGTGGTCTGGGATAATGGGGTATCCTCCAGAGGTTTCACTCTGGGACTCAGGCGAGGAAGGGCCATTCCCTGCGACTGTCCTTATCAGGTTGCGACCTCAGGATTAAAATTCCTTGGAATTCATCTGAGCCCAAGAACAGTGGAATTCCTTTGGCTTAATCTCAACCTAATAATGGACAGATTTACCTTAGATATTATCCACTGGAAGGCTCTGCCACTAACTCTTATGGGTAGAGCGGCACTTTTTATGATGCATTCCCTCGGTTTCTATATGTTCTGCAGAACGTCGCATTTCCAATCCCTAAATCACTCTTCACTAAGATTGTTAGCATTCTTCTAAGCCTCCTATGGAAGGGGGGACAACCTCGTATAGCCCTTAGAACACTACAACGCTCCATGTGGGAAAAAGGCTTGGGTCTGCCATGTCTACGTACATACTATTGGACGTCGCAATTAAGCGTGATGAATGAATGGCTGCATGAGGATCTGTGACTTCGCATTTGGTGAATGAAATGGGATGGATGGGAGGGCAGCCACCGAAACAAGTGCTCTATGGGAAAGAACCCCAAGACGTTGTCATCCCACAGATGACTCACCATACTCGGCGGGTATGGGTCAAAGCTCACCAACACATTGACTGGGGGGACAGACCAACATTGGACCATCCCTTATGGAACAACTGTAACTTACTAGAATTATGCCATATGAACCACTTCAGGAGCTGGCAGAGACGTGGAATCAGCATCTTAGCAGTTGTAATACAAGACGGATGACTGCTTCCATTTGAGTCCCTGCAGGAGACATTTGGGTTACCCGGGAATGAGAACTACCAATATCTGTAACTAATGCATACCTTCAGGTCCCAATTTCCAGCTCTGGATGAGATCCCTAAGTGCTCACCCATAGAAACTAACATCTTCCCTGGCCGTATTGTTGCTAAGGCACCTCTACATTATACCACATGTTGACAGCATTTGGGGCTCAAGAGCTGCCCTGCCTTCAGAGTAAATGGAAAGGGAATGTAGGTCCCCTAGACCCAAAGGAATGGGTAGAAGCACTTATGTTCCTGCGTGAGGTAGGAATAGCCACCAAACTCCACCTCATTCAATATCAAATCCTACAACGGGTTTACTACTCATGATACTACATAGCCTGCTTGGATGCTGTAGAGCACGACGGGTGTCTGTGATGCAGCCTGGAGGGAGGTAGCTTTTTGTCACATGATATGGGAATGTGCACACATTCAAATGTTATGGGGTACATTTCTGAGGTGGCTGTCCATGATGTTAGGGTCCCAAATCCCCTGCGATCCCAAGCTAGTGCTGCTAGGCGTATGGGGGGGAAACAAAATTCTCTAAAAATGAGAAGGCATTCCTCTCGGTCATGGTGGGTCTGGCTAAGAAGATCATTGCGGCTAAGTGGGTATCACTGGACGACCCCAAGATCAGTTGCTGGACTACAGAGGTTGAAAGATGTATGTCCCTAGAAAAGCAGGTATACAAAGCTAGGGGCTGCCCTCGGAAATTCCAGAAGATATGGGGTTGATGGGAAGGGATGGGTTGGTAGGGAACCGAGGTAATTCTGTTTTCTGTGTACTAAACATTTAAATTTCCACTGTTATCCTTTGTTGTCATGTGGACTCTAGAAAATGTGAGAGTCCATGCCCTAATGTACCCCTGGCTAGCTGGGAAGAGACTAGGATAAGCCTGGTGGATGGAGAAGTGTGGAGCGGTAGCGGTAGCAGTGTTCTCTGTTGCATCTGTAACTGTAACTGTACATGTCACATTGATGTACTATAAGCCGCCGGTCTCACCACAGTTGGCAAGCTATATTCTTATTTCCTGTACTGTGTTCCCAAGCAATGGCACGATTTCGTATTTTCTGTTATTATTTTTATAAAAACAAAAAATTGTTAGATTAAAAAAATGTAAGTTTGTTTAAAAAAAAACAACTTGTATGCAGTATAAACCCTTAAAGTACAAACACATATATTAAAGGGCATATCGATTTCCACAAAGCACAGAGAAAATAAAATGACTGACAAAGATTAGCATCACAAAAACTATTTTGATACACCATGACTAATATCTGCTATTCAACAGTTTCTAAACATAATCAATCAAAAGGATAAAACAGGCTCACAATTGACAAAATCCCTAAAATTCCATATTTACAGATGTGCCAAAGACGCAGTTTGCGAGGAGAGCATGCTCGCAGCCTCGCGAAATTGGTATAGACTAAGCAATTTTTCCACTTGGACGGGCACAAACAATATTGAGACTAGGACCTTCCAACATATCACTCTCAGGAGCTGCCTGTGTCAAGGCCCTCATTCATTGTATCCACACCCTGTGTATGTAATGCACCATTGCAAAGACAATGTGGAGCATGAAAGAGTGTCTAGGAAAATTCAGTGTGACCTGTAGAGCGAATCCCGACTGCCCTTAGAAACAGTCTTAAGAAAATGCATCTTAGGTTAAAATCAGAACATAAAGACACTGCCTTGTTATGTGTGCTGGGTAGTGCCTCTGCGCCAGCGCTACTGTATGCAGCCCTATGGGCATAACAGGTTTTCTGGTGCTTTCCTGCTGCCACATTGCATCTGTGGGGGACAATGAGCACCCACTTCTTTTCCAGAGGTGCCCTCTTCTGTAACTCGATAATCTGTGCTATGGGCAACGTATTAAGGCTTTCCTTCATCACCATGTTGCGTTGTAAGATTGCCTCCCTCAGTAGCCAAGTAAACCCCGGCACTGCAACACCAGGAATACACCGTCACACTGGAATATGGCCTTATACCACAACGCCCTGTAGGAGTTTTGCTACCGCACCAGGTATTCCCCAACACACCGTAACCCAAACCCACTGCAAAACACCAGGAGAGCATGGGCCGAACCGCCCACTGACTGCACTACAATACCCAGAATGTGTTTGTACATCAGGTCCGCTCTCGAAGGACATGAACCATCAGAACTTGCCAGAATAGAAAAACTCTGTACTCATGGTCACACAGACGTTCGTCCACTGGGGCTACGGCCATCAGTATGCCCGAGAGAGCTGGAGGAATGAGCGGGTGGGTGAGAGGTGGGAACAACTGGTGGTGGTCTGGAGGCAGTTCATTTAACGGGGAGTGGGAGGGGGAGTGAATCATCCCCATTCACTGCACTGCACAGGGGAAGCACACTGATAGTACAGGCGAGAAGGTTGGCCTGATAAGGTTGGCCGGAAATATTGTAACTTTGGGTTGTCCTTTTCTCTCTGTTTGGATCAGAAAGAGGAGGGCGGCGACAAGTGGAGAGAGAACGACGCAGGCCTTCATTTGGCCCATTGAACAGACACTGGCCTGAAGCAGAAAACACCCTTACTCCCGACCCCTAAATCGAACAGCTGCTTACTTTAACCCTTTGTCTGTTTTGTTCACGAGATCATATTCTTGTGCTCATGGCCTGAATAAAGGAACTTTCTTTTGATCACTGTAAACCGACTCCTGCCTGCTTCTTAACATGCTTTCACAGGGTATGTTGGTTCGGTGCAATTGCAATGTCAGATACTTCTGGTAAATAGGCTGCTCTTTTTGCTTCCAGATCAGCAGCCTCACTGCTGCGAGAAATCAAGTCGGCACCTCTGGTGTGCTCTGTGCCACAGTGATAGCCTTTGGGAGTTCAAGTTCATCTATGAGCCTGTCTAGTAAAGGCACATGCTGTACTGGTGTGCTGTGTGCACACAGAAAGCCCCTCCTTTTGCAACATGGCAGTCCTGCATGTACTGCTGATGTCACGTAGGCAGAGTCAGAATACACCAGTATCACCTCATCTCCATGCACTTCAAGTGCTAAAATCAATGCTACCAACTCTGCCGCTTGTGCTGAGAAATGTGCTGGCAATGCGCTGGCAATCTCATGTTCATCACAATCTCAAAGCTGTCATTCTCTCATGCCTTCACCTCTGTTGTTCCACTGTGCCTCTCACAGTGCTCTGGTCTGTTGATGATAACCCATCAATGAAGAGTATTACCCACCTCCTAAGACATTTAACTTAACATGGGAATACCTCATCATGGTTTTCAGTGTAGTTAGTGCAATTGTGCAATCAATCTCCTTCCTTCACTGGTTCAGCTATAAATCTGGCTATGTTTACCACTCAGCACCTGACAATTTATAATTACTTTGTAACCTGATGGTCTCTGTGTAGTCAATGTACTTTGGGCTTTTCAAGGATGGCAAATAAAGCATGCTCAACATATAGTGTAACTGCACATCCCGTAGTTATGCAGGCAGCATTCTCATTTGAAAAAGCTGCTGCAGCCAATACTTGCTCACATGGGTAATGACCTCTGATTAGTGGATCTAAAATCCCACCGTAGAATACTAATGGTTTGTGTCCCATGGTAGTTTTATGTGCAAGGACAGTCGTCATCACTAGTCCATTTGACTGGGAAAACAGAAGAAAAGTCTTAATTGTAATCAGCGATCCCTAATATTGGAGCTGTGCTTATTGCTAGCTTCAACTCATCAAAGGTGCCTATCATTTTACCTGTCCAGGCTATGTCACCTTTGTCGTTCTGCACTTATTTCAGTCCTTTTAAAAGTGGCCTATTATACATGCTGTAGTCAAAGACCCATCCCCTACAGTAATTGTACAGGCCTCAAAATTGCTGTAATTATTTATTTGTCTCTGGCCATGTTCTCATGATTGCTTCTGCTCTTTCAGGTATCACCTTTCTCCCTTCATTTGATATCAGATGACTGATGTATAGGACCTCTTCCTGGCAATATTGCATTTTCTATTTGTCTTCTTTGTACCCTTCTCTGCCAATAATGTCATCAATGTCACTGAATCTCTCCTGCACTATTCCTCTGTGGTGCTACACACCAATATGTTATCAATATATTGAATGACCACACTGTCAAGTTGCATATTTCCTAAATCTACCTGAAACCCATGGTTGAAGAACGAGGGTGATTCTCAATACCCCTGGGGCAAACGGGTATGTTGCACTCGAATTCTGTGGTAAGTAAACACAGCCAGGTATTGAGAATCGGGGTGCAAGGGAATTGAAAAGAAGGAATTTTTCAAATCAATCACTGTAAAATATTTTGCTTTGGACGAGATGTTGCATAATACCAAGGCTGGATTTGGCACTAAAGGGAATTCTGCCACGATAATATTGTTTAAGGGGTGTAAATCCTGCATACATTTCCATGACTCTCCTGTCGCCTTTTTAATTGGACACACAGGCCTTTTGCATGTTGTTTCTGAAGGCGCTAACATCCCCTGTTGCACTAAAGCAGCAATAGTTTCATAGGGCGGATAGCTCAGGGACAACACGCTCGCCTTGAAAGCAAGACAACACGGAGCAACACAGGTTTGATCCCCAGGTCTGTGCTTAGAAACCTATGGGTATTAAGCACATTATAAATATCCAATTATATTTATAATTAATTAATAATTAATAGATACCCTCATCAGCTTCCTTGAACATGGCATACTGTTTTACTAGTGATAGAATATCTCCCATCTTCAATTTAATTTTGACTGCCCGTACTCCTTTTAATAGACTGACGTCATATGGACTGCTGGTCCACAGTGTGCTTGGCACATGCGAAAAATCCTCCTGGAGGAAGGAGGATATTTTCCTCACTAATTACATTCTCTGGGGATCTCCCTGTTCTCAAGTTGTAACTGATATATGTGACTGATGCTAGAATTTACGTCATCATCTGAGTCATCGTCTGTAAACAATTCCTCATCTGTCAAGTCAGTCAGTCTATGTGCCTCATCAAGAGCCATTACTGTGCAACAATGTACCCCTTCATCGTCTATTCCATGCAAAATTACTAAGTACTCTCTTACTATTGCTGCTTCTAGCTCAATTGTAATTATCTTCCCTCTTTCCATATCTGTGGGCACTTCTGGGTGCAACAAAAACTCTGTGGGTAACCTCAATAATGTGTCCTTTATCCTTGTAAGCCATGCTAGCAATATGTGTTCTCCATAAAGGAATACTTCCAGGTTTAGTGGCACTCCGCTTGGTGCTTTCTGACCATAAAATGCGGTTGTACATTCTAGCGCATTCACATAGTGGATCCCTGGGGTGGAACCTATTATCCCCTCATCAGTAAATGATATTGTCATGTTTAGTTTACTCATCAAGTCTCTCCCCAGTATGTTGACTGGCTTCTTGTGGGAATATAACAATGGCATAGCCATATTGTGGTCTCCTATAGTTATGGGTCAGCTGTCTGTAAAAAGAGCTGTTGTTGTCGCCCAAGAAAATCCATGTGCATCCATGGATATACCTGACATTGGGAATTTTCCCTCTCTAAAACAGGACCGAGTCACCCTCATATCTGCTAAAAAGGAACATATTGTGTCACCTATGGTCACTACAACCCTTGGTTGCTGTTGTGCGTCTGGTGTAATCGATAGGATGTGGCACATCAAGTCTTTCTGTGGGCTGTCCTATTGTGGGTGCATATACAGTTCTGTACCAGTGAAAGGATATCCCTCCCAACACTGTCAAAACCCCTGTTCTGGGTGTAGGTGTCAATCACACTATGTTCGCATTCCATGTTGTCCCTGAATTCTGTTGTGCTGGTGCCTGTGCCTTCATTGGTGCTTGCTGTGTCTGCATCGGGACTTCTGTTTGCATTGGTGTTTGCTGTGTTTGGGGTGGCATCCCCTGTTGTGTCTGCTGTATTTGTGGTGCTTGTGCCCGATACTGTGTGTGATCATGGGCCTGATGGGATGGTTGTTCTGCACTATATGGTGGGTGTATGTTGGCCCCCCTCTTGAGTCTACTGGTTGCCAGTTCTGTTGTATCCCACTCCTACTTCTGTTCACACTTGAAATATTTCCATTTTCCCACCCGTCTAACACTGTTCTGGTGGTCCTCCAAATTTTGATGGTGCTCCATTAAACCCTCCTCCTTGCTCAGCTCGAAATTCCAACCCGCTATCTCTAGGTGCAAACCCTCATCCCCGGAGGTACTAGTAATATTCCCCCCTTCCTGAAAAGTTTCCATTTGGCCCTGGCTGCACTTGTCGTGCCTCCTGCACGGCATTGTTTTCTCCCATGTTGCTAACATAGCTCCTTGCCATTGTCAGTTTCAATACATTCTTTTGCACTAACTTCACTTCCTCTATCTTTCTTTCTTCAACTTTCTTTTTGTCCTTCTCTTGTTTCAGTCTACATTGGTGAATGATAGTCAATTGGATCTCAGGCCATGGTTTTGCCTCAATACCCACAATCATTTTAATTTCCTCTGCACATCTTTGGGAAGTCACTGACTCAAATGTGATTACAAATGTTGATATTTTTTCCCATGGTTCCCTAGTCTCTAGACTCCATTTTTCTTAAATGTCCTGTATATATTCTGCAGGGTCTTCCTCAGGCCCCATCTTCCTTGTGCAGTCTCTTCCTCACTCTCCCTGTCATCTTTGTCTTCAAACATTGGGCCTCATTACAAGCTTGGCAGTCCAGAAATAAGGGTACTGGCAGCAGTGTACCAGCACCCTTTCCAGACTGCCAGACTACAGGTATGCCAGCAGGGGCCGTTGTTCCTGGCAGGTCTGACCTGCCAGATGCACCGGCCCCTGCAGGCATGGTTATCACAGAAGCACCGCCACCGTTAGCAACAGTGCCAGTTCTTCTGTGTCCCCATTCCCATGGAGTTGCATTGGACTTTACTGGAATGGGGACTTAGACTTTCCGCCGCCTGACGTGGAACGGTGTTACGAGTTTGGCGGCAAACCACCGGTAGAACGGCGCATTACCACCAAACTCGTAATGTGGCCCATTGCATGTTGCTCTCTTTGTCCTCTTCGTCCTCTCTATTCTCAAAATGGGCATACAACCACTATCATGTAGCGGTATCCTTGGCATACTTGGCGCATGTCGACATAGTTAAAGTGCAGCTGCAGGAATGGACACATTGGATGACGTATGGTTCTTCTCACTACTCTTAATGTATGACCTGCTGTAAATTGTTTACACACTAGACAATTAGTCTTGAATTTAGCCACTTCTTCAGCCAGGTTGGTACACAACCAGTCCTCCCCAATATGAGCAGCAAGCACCTCCTTCCCTATGTGGGTAGGATGGTGTAATTGTGTCAGTTCAGTGTGCAATGATGAGAATGGCATTACCACTTTTCCTGTGTTATTTTGCACCATAAGGCATCTGTCGAAGGCACTGTACATCCCCTCTTAATCCATAGCTCTTTTTCTTCCCTTGGTGCAGCTCCCTGCAATTCCAAAACCTGTGTCAATTGTAATGTGTTCTATCCTTCCTTTAGTATCATTGTTTGTGCATAATTGCACACTGGGGACGAAGCAGCCATTTCTAAAATGTCCCCAAAGTAGGTGGCGCATTTTGCTTCGGCATCTGCTGCCTCATTATCCCTGGAGATGGGGTCCTCTCTCCTCGTGTCTGCTTGGCACTTTGCCACTGGTATGCTCTGTGTTAATACTAGAGTGCCTCTATCAGTCTGCCCAATAGAATGGTGTGCTACGCCGGTTACCCATCAGCACGTCTGAAGCCCGTCCTCAGCCAACATGAAAGCCGAGAATGTACTGTGGATGTCACATAAACTGAATCCAAATACATTGTCACTTCCTGTCCTTTGCTGTGGTGCAATGCCAATATGAAAGCTACTAATTCTGCTGCTTGTTGTGCTGATACATGCAATGGTAGACATGCGCTTATCACCACCTCGCTCGTCCCGTCCTCTCTCATTCTCACTACTGCTGTCCCAGTATGTCTTTCCCTTTTGTTTGGTCAATAGTTGATGACCCGTCAATGTACAGAATGTCTACTCCCTCAAGTGCATTCTACTGTACTTTTCTATTGTCGCTAAATTGTTCTATGTTGGCTGTGCAGTTGTGTATGTAGTTGCCCTCCTTTACGGGTTCGGCGATGAAAGTCGCTGGGTTGACAAGTCCGCATCTCACTATCCTAAGAGCTGGGGTTGACAGTAACACCTTCTAACCTGAAGTTCTCTGTGTTGTCAATGTACCTTTCAGTCCCTCCAGTATTGCAAAGAGAGCATGCTCCACTTAAACAGTGGTGCTGCATCCCATGGTAACACTCGCTGATTTGTCTACTGCAAATGTGGCAGCAGCCAATTGCTGTTCGCATGCATAGTTTCCTCTCACTACTGGGTCTAATTTGCCACTGTAATATGCTAGTGGCTTGTGTCCCATGCTAATCTTTTGTGTCAGTACTCCAATCATAACCATTCCATTTGAGTGTGAGAATAATAAAAATTCACTTTGATAGTCTGGGATATCTAACATTGGAGCTGTGCATATTGCTTCCTTCAGCTCGTCAAATAATACCTCAACCATCTCTGTTGTCCATTGTAATGCATCTTCCCTTATTTGTGCTTCTTTCAGTGCACTCAATAAGGGCCCAGTGTAAGTGCGGCAGTCAAATATCCATGCCTTGCAGTAGTTGCATAGTCCTAGAAACTGCTGCATTTGTCTTAGGGTTGTGGGTTTGGCTGTCCTGCGTATTGATTCTGCTCTTTCTGGTGTCACATTTTGCCCATCTTGGGATATCATTTGTCCAATGTACAACACTTCTTTCTGGCGATATTATAATTTGGCCTTGTCCACCTTGTACCCTTTGTCTGCTAATACTGTTAACCTATGCACAGAGTCATATCTACATTCTGTCTCTGTCAAATCACTACCAAAATCGTCATGGAAGTTTACTCTCCTCAGTACCTTTGTTCTCTTTCTTGCTGCAAATCAATATGTCATCTCTGTACTGTATAACCGCACTTTCAAATGTTTGGAGTACTCTGATTGAATATATATGACCCTTGAGGAAGTCTTGTATGTTTCCACTTCTTATTTCTATATAGAAATGAAGTTATGATTTGTGAATCTGGGTGTAATGGTATAGAGAAAAACGCATTCTTCAAATATATGACTGTGAAGTAGGTAGCTCCCGTGGGAATGCTACACAAAATTGTCACTGGATTCGGAACCTGAAGAAAACACTGCTTCTACAATGTGGTTCAGTGGGTGCAAGTCCTGTATAAAATGCCAGAATCCCGCTGTCGCCTTTTTGACAGGGTACATTGCAGTTTAGCACAGTGATTCTGATGGTACTAGTGCTGCAATGGTCTCCTAGATACCAGTGTCTGCCTCCCTCGACAGGGGATAGTGCCTAGCTCTTGGTAACATGGCTCCTGGCTTCAGATTCATTTTTACTGCTCCTATCCCTTTCAGAAGCTCCACATCATAGGGGTGTGTGGTCCATAAGATGCTGGGTATCTTTGCCAAGTCTTCCTCGAGAAATGTCGGTGGTGCGTGTAGCATCATCGCCATTCTCTGTGGTACCTCTCTGTAATGTATTTTCACCCAGTATGTGATACTGATTTCAAATATTACTTTGTGATCTGGTAGGTTGTCTTTGAACAATTCTTCATAAGTGACCCCTCTGCCATAGCGATCACGGATCGCCATGGTTGTTCTGTGTCATGCTATCCAGGCGTCCCCCAGTATTACTGCCTCTAATTATAGTGGCACGTTTGTCCTGTCCTTCTATATCTAATGGTATTTCTGGCCTGAACAAGTACTCATTTGGAATGCACCACATTTTTCTTTGAATCCCTGGGAGTTATGCTATTATTTCAGTCCCATATACAAATAACTCCTCATCTGCTGGAAACCCCTCTGTACCTTGCATCCACAATAGGCTTGAATAATCTTTCTCACAATTGAAGGTCTATCCCTGGTGTGGAACACACTACCCCTTGTCAGTGAATGAGATGGTCATGTTGAGTTTGCTTATGATATCCCTCCCCATTTTGTTTAGTGGTGTCTGTTGTAATACAGTAAGGGTAAAGCTGAGTCATGGGGCCTCATTCTGAGGTGGGTGGTAAGGGATACTGTGTACCGGTAAGGAGACCGGTGCCGATAATCCCTTACCACCCAATTCCGAGGTCCCTTAGCAGGAACGTAAAGGACGTGTGGTCTGACCACACATCCTTTACAGGTCCTGCTAAGGGACCAGGGCGCTAATAACAGGCCCGCTATGCGTGGGCCCCTTATTAGTGCCTTACCCATTCCCATTGAGCCCTATAGGGACTCAAATGGGAATAGGGAATGGTTGGTTGAACAGGGACTTACCGGGTCCTCCAGGGTCGGAATGACCCAGTAAGTCCCCATTTAACCAGACCGGTGCTGGACCCGGTTTTGGAGGCAGCCATGGCACAAACAGCGCCATCGCTGCCTCCAAACTCAGAATGAGGCTCATGTTCTCCTATAGAAAGTGCAATATCGTCTGTAAATGTAACCAATTCCATTGCCCAAGAGAATCCTTGAGCATTCATGACATTGCCTGACATACCATTCTTTCCCTCCCAGATGCAGGATCTAGTTGCCCCTCTGTCTACAAGAAAGGAAAATGTATTGTCACCTAT